>NC_073230.2:167340000-167592500 GCF_029281585.2 Gorilla gorilla gorilla
ATTATCATCACTTGATCATCACCTTCACCATCATCACCACCACCATCATTGCTGTCACCATCACCACCATCACCACCATCATTGTCATCACCTCCATCACTATCGTCATCATCATCATCACCACCATTGTTGTCATCATCACCTTTATCACTATCATCACCAACATTGTCATCATCATCACCACTATTGCCATCATCACTTCATCACTTTCATCATCCTTACCATCGCCATCATTGCCATGCCATTTACTAAGTAATCACTTCATCATCACGTTCATCATCCTTACCATCACCATCATTCCCATGCCATTTAGTAAGTAATCACTTCATCATCACCATCATCATCCGCACCATCGCCATCATTGCCATGCCATTTAATAAGTAATCCTTTGTCATCACCATCATCATCCTTACCATCGCCATCATTGCCATGCCATTTAGTAAACAATCACTTCATCATCACCATCATCATCCGCACCATCGCCATCATTGCCATGCCATTTAATAAGTAATCCTTTGTCATCACCATCATCATCCTTACCATCGCCATCATTGCCATGCCATTTAGTAAACAATCACTTCATCGTCACCATCATCATCTTTACCATCGCCATCATTGCCATGCTATTTAGTAAACAATCACTTCATCATCACCGTCATCATCCTTACCATCGCCATCATTGCCATGCCATTTAGTAAGTAATCACTTCATCACCACCGTCATCATCCTTACCATCGCCATCATTGCCATGTTATTTAGTAAGTAATCACTTCATCATCACCATCATCATCCTTACCATTGCCATCATTGCCATGCCATTTAGTAAATAATCACTTCATCACCACCGTCATCATCCTTACCATCGCCATCATTGCCATGCTATTTAGTAAGTAATTACTTCATCATCACCATCATCATCCGTACCATCGCCATCATTGCCATGCCATTTAATAAGTAATCCTTCATCATCACCATCATCATCCTTACCATCGCCATCATTGCCATGCCATTTAGTAAACAATCACTTCATCGTCACCATCATCATCCGTACCATCACCATCATTGCCATGCCATTTAGTAAACAATCACTTCATCATCACCATCATCTGTACCATCGCCATCATTGCCATGCCATTTAATAAAGAATCCTTCATCATCACCATCATCATCCTTACCATCGTCATCATTGCCATGCCTTTTAGTAAACAATCACTTCATCGTCACCATCATCATCTTTACCATCGCCATCATTACCACGCTATTTAGTAAACAATCACTTCATCATCACCGTCATCATCCTTACCATCGCCATCATTGCCATGCCATTTAGTAAACAATCACTTCATCATCACCATCATCATCCTTACCATCGCCATCATTGCCATGCCATTTAGTAAACAATCACTTCATCATCACCATCATCTTTACCATCGCCATCATTGCCACACTATTTAGTAAACAATCACTTCATCATCACCGTCATCATCCTTACCATCACCATCACTGCCATGCCATTTAGTAAACAATCACTTCTTCATCACCGTCATCATCCGTACCATCGCCATCATTGCCGTGCCATTTAGTAAACAATCACTTCATCATCACCATCATCATCCTTACCATCGCCATCATTGCCATGCCATTTAGTAAACAATCACTTCATCATCACCATCATCATCCTTACCATCGCCATCATTGCCATGCCATTTAGTAAACAATCACTTCTTCATCACCGTCATCATCCGTACCATCGCCATCATTGCCATGCCATTTAGTAAACAATCACTTCATCATCACCATCATCATCCTTACCATCGCCATCATTGCCATGCCATTTAGTAAACAATCACTTCATCATCACCATCATCATCCTTACCATCGCCATCATTGCCATGCCATTTAGTAAACAATCACTTCATCATCACCATCATCATCCTTACCATCGCCATCATTGCCATGCCATTTAGTAAACAATCACTTCATCATCACCATCATCTTTACCATCGCCATCATTGCCACACTATTTAGTAAACAATCACTTCATCATCACCGTCATCACCCTTACCATCACCATCATTGCCATGCCATTTAGTAAACAATCACTTCTTCATCACCGTCATCATCCGTACCATCGCCATCATTGCCATGCCATTTAGTAAACAATCACTTCATCGTCACCATCATCTTTACCATCGCCATCATTGCCACGCTATTTAGTAAACAATCACTTCATCATCACCGTCATCATCCTTACCATCGCCATCATTGCCATGTCTTTTAGTAAACAATCACTTCATCGTCACCATCATCATCTTTACCATCACCATCATTGCCATGCCATTTAGTAAATGATCACTTCATCATCACCGTCATCATCCTTACCATCGCCATCATTGCCATGCCTTTTAGTAAACAATCACTTCATCATCACCATCATCATCCTTACCATCGCTGTCATTGCCATGCCATTTAGTAAGTAATCACTTCATCATCAGCATCATCATCTGTACCATTGCCATGCCATTTAATAAATAATCCTTCATCACCACCGTCATCATCCTTACCATCGCTATTATTGCCAAGCCATTGAGTAAATATCACTGGTGCCAGATTCTGTGCTACACCCTTAAGCTCATTATCATTGACCTTCAGATCAATGTATTATCCCCATTTTAGAGATAAGGGAGTTGAAGTTCAGAAAGGCTAAGTAATTTTCTTAGGATAACACAGCTAGTTACAGAGGCTATGGTGTTCTTATCGCAGACTGGAGCTAAGCTGCTGAGATACAAGTCCAGATTCCAGGACCAATCAGTTGTGTGGCTGTGGACATTTCCCAAACCATGCTGGGCCTCCTCTCCTGGGCCTCATATGTGGAGATACTAAGAGTGCCCATCTTGCAGAGTTTGTGCGAAGTGACACTCTGGTGGCTCTCCAGCCTTCAAATCCAGTCCTATCAAGATCCATCATGATTCCTCCCCCAGAGACTGTCTCGATTCTCCCACTGGATGTCTCTTCTTTCCCACCCCGTGACCCCTTTGAATTCTTAAAATGCTTTCTTGGTTCTTCATTCATATGACACCCCTTACTCCCTTACTGCATCTCCTGTACACATCATTTATTTACCACTTTATCCCTGCAGTAGACAGAAGCTCATGAGGGCATTTTTCATTATGATAACTGTTTTCACTAACATTCCTGAGCATCTAATCTATGCCATCTAATCTTTAGTAGACACTGTACTAAATATTTTATTTGCAGTATCACATTAAATCTTACTACAAAGAAGGCATTATTGCTATGCTTACTTTAGAGACAAGCAAACTGAGGCTTAGAAAGAGTCAGTACTTGGAAGCACTGGAAGGCTCAGCTCTCACAGTCCAAGTACCAGCTGTTTAACCACTGCACAGTTTATATCCTTCCCAAGACACTGCCCTGAATGCATTGATCCAGGGGCCTCCAGTGGATGCTTGGGAAAAGCCAGCTACCTGCCACATGTGTGTTGGACTTGGGCTGGGCAAAAACAAACCTGGTCTCTGATCACGTAAGCCTAGAACCCAGAAAGCCAGCAGTTATGGGTGCAGTCATGTGGGCTAAGCTACTTTGCCTGGGGACCTGCAGTCACATGTGCTGAGCAGCTTTACATACTTTCAGGCCTTGAACCCAGATCCCTGCCTCACGCCTCACACACCCCACTTCCTGTTGCATGATGCATCCATGCAGTAATAAAATGGACATCCTTAAAGCAGATAACAAAATCCAACTCATCATTTTGTGAAATTTTTGGATGTACATTTGAGGCGTGCAACACGATGTTGGATACATACATGCATACTGAGGTGGCCACTGTGGTCAAGAGTTAAAACCTCTGCCTCCACCCTCTCCTAGAGGCACCCTCTGGGCAAATTACCAGTAAACAATCCAATGTTGTTACTACATACAGTCCTCACGCTGTGCATTAGGCCCCTGGGCTCACTCCTCCCACAAAACGGCAGCTTCCTACCCTCTCATCCACATCTTCTCATTCCTCGCCACTCCCACCCCCCAAACCATAACCAGCTTTCCACTCTCTGTTTCTATGTAGTCAACTTTTTTTTTTAAGATTCTACATATGTGTGAGATCATGCTGTATCTGCCTTTCTGTGCCTGGCTTATTTCACTTACTTCACACTATTTACAACATCATGTCCTCCAGGTTCATCCATGTTTTGAAAATGACAGGATCTCCTTTTTTAAGGCTGAATAGTATCCATTGTGTATGTATACCACAATTGCTCTATCCATTCATCCATCAGAAACACCTGTACTGTCTCCATGTCCTGGTGAATAGTGCTGCAATGAGCATCAGGGTGCAGACACCTCTTCTGCCCATTTAATTTCTTCTGGATCTATAACCAAAAGAGGCGTTGATGGTAGCACTGTTTTTAATTTCTTGAGGAACCTACACACTGTTTCCATAAACAGTGTGCAAGTTGGCCAGGTGTAGTGGCTCACGCCTGTAATCCCAGAATTTTGGGAGGCTGAGGCGGGTGGATCACTTGAGGTCAGGAGCTCAAGACCAGCCTGGCCAACACGGTGAAACCCCATCTCTACTAAAAATATAAAAATTAGCTAGGCATGGTGGCACATGTCTGTAATTCCAGCTACTCAGGAGGCTGAGGCAGGAGAATCACTTGAACCCAGGAGGCAGAGGTTGCAGTGAGCTGAGATTGTGCCACTGTAGGACAGAGCGAGACTCTGTCTCAAACAAAGCGTCCAAGTGTTCCTTTTCTCTACACACTTGTCAACACTTGCTATCTTCTGTCTTTTTGATAAAAGCCATTCTCACAGGTGTGAGAGGATAAGTCACTGGGGCTCTGATGTGCGTTTCCAATGATTAGTGATGCTCAGCACCTTTCCCATACCTCTCAGCCATCTGTATGTCCTCTTTGGAAAAATGTTCTATTCAGGTCCTTTGCCCTTTTTAAAATTGGAGGGTTTGGGGGTTTTTTGGCTTTTGGGGTTTTTTTGTTTGTTGTTTGTTTGTTTGTTTTGCTATTGAGTTCCTTATATATTTTAGATATTAACACCTTATAGATCTATGGTTTTTCAACATTTTCTCCCGCGCTGTAGGCTGCCTTTTCATTTTGATGGTTTCCTTTACCGCACAGCAGCTTTTCAGTTTGATATAGTCCCACTCATTTATTTTGCTTTTGTTGCCTGTGTTTTTGGGTCTTGTCCAAAACTTCTTGCCGAGACCAATGTCAAGGAGCTCTTCCTGTATGTTTTCAGAGTTTTACAGTTTCAGATCTTGTGTTTGGGTCTTTAACCAATTTTGGGGCAGATTTTTAAAACGGTGTAAGATAAGGTCCCATTTCATTCTTTTGAGTGTGGATGTCCAGTTTCCCCAAAACCATTTAAAGAGACGGCTCTTTCCCCAGAGTCTTCTTCACACCTAGTTGACCATATATGGTCAGGTTTATTTCTGGGCTCTTTGTTCTGTTCCCATCTCATCCTTTTACATGGCGTGTGTTTAAGTCACTGGCCAAAACTTGGGTAATTCTGCCGCCAAAGACCTGGGAGCCCCCAGGGAAGGCCCTGTTGATGTTTCTGTTGCTGTTGCGTTTGTTACACTGTGGCAAGCTGTTCAAATTCTTGCTTTCACCGCCACCCATTTACCCTGTGCTACTTTACAGTAGCTAGTCTAGGATGCAACTGGAATTGTGGGGCTCAAGTGAAACAATGTGCATAAAATCTCCCGTAAATTATAACTCACACTGCATGTATAAGCAAAAATTGTGGCATTTTTACAGTCTTCCTACGTCTTCAGCTAATAGCCTTAATAACAAAACACAGAATATTGTCACTCAATTAGACTAGGGTTATTTACCTAAGACAATTTTGCATTCCAATTTGCAAATTCTTAAATGGCAAATTAGTCATTTGCATTGATTTGCATGTCCACAGAGAAATATCTTTCATGCTAATTATGTTTTTGCTAACAAACCATAGAAGTAATAATGAGGAAACTGAATTCCCTCACCGCACCTTTGGCTTTGTTACACAAAGCACAGCTGGCGTTTCAGGGTGGGAGGGTTTCATCAGGATCGTCTTGCCCAGAGCTCCTCAACTCTGATAGCACATTACAGTCACCTCAGGAAGCTTCAGAGAAAAAGAAAGGACGGCAAATCCTGGGTCCCGCCCCCACCCCGCCCCTCACCGCCCTCAGCTGACATTCTGATTCACTGGCGCCAGGTTATGTCTGGGCATCAGTATTTTTCAAAGCTTCCAGGTGTTTCCAGGTGTTACCACCGGCATGGCTGACCCCCTTGTTTTGCACGTAAGAAATCCAACGTGCACAGAGCTGTGGCTTGAATAGAGGGGGGTGCGCAGGGTGGTGGCAGGGCAAGACAAGCCCAAGCTTCCTGACTGATGCCCAGTCCCCTATGCTTGTCCCACAAAGATCGATACTCTATTGTGCATACAGGCATGCACACCCCCCACCCACACACACCCCGGTGGAGCAACAGCGTGCACACCCACGCACACTCCCAGTGGATCAACAGTATGCACACCCACACACACTCCCGATCGATCAACAGTATGCACACCCACACACACTCCTGGTCGATCAACAGTGTGCACACCCAGGCACACTCCTGGTGGATCAACAGTATGCACACCCATGCACATTCTGGGTGGATCAACACTATGCACACCCACACACACTCCAGGTGGATCAACAGTATGCACACCCACGCACACTCCCGGTGGATCAACACTATGCACACCCATGCACACTCCAGGTGGATCAACACTATGCACACCCACACACACACCAGGTGGATCAACACTATGCACACCCACACACATTCCAGGTGGATCGACAGTATGCACACCCATGCACATTCCAGGTGGATCAACAGTATGCACACCCATGCACATTCCTGGTGGATCAACAGTATGCACACCCATGCACATTCCAGGTGGATCAACAGTATGCACACCCATGCACATTCCTGGTGGATCAACAGTATGCACACCCATGCACATTCCTGGTGGATCAACAGTATGCACACCCACACACACTCCAGGTGGATCAACAGTATGCACACCCACACAACTGGGTGGATCAACAGTATGCACACCCATGCACATTCCTGGTGGATCAACAGTATGCACACCCACACACACTCCAGGTGGATCAACAGTATGCACACCCATGCACATTCCTGGTGGATCGACAGTATGCACACCCATGCACACTCCAGGTGGATCAACAGTATGCACACCCACACACACTCCCGGTGGATCAACACTATGCACACCCATGCACACTCCTGGTGGATCAACAGTGTCAGGCTTTCAGACTGAGGAAAGGAAAACACTGGTTTTGTCTGTGCACAGTGGCTCACACCTGTAACCCCAGCACTTACGGAGGCCAAGGCAGGTGGATCATTTGAGGTCAGGAGTTTGAGACCAGCCTGGCCAACATGGTGAAATCCTGTCTCTACTAAAATACAAAAATGAGCCAGTGGTGGTGGCAGGCACTTGTAATCCCAGCTACTCAGGAAGCTGAGGGAGCAGAATCGTTTGAACCCCGGGAGGGGGAGGTTGCAGTGAGCCAAGATAGCGCCACTGCGCTCCAGCCTGGGCAACAGAGGGAGACCATCTCCCCTGTCTCAACAACAACAACAACAACACTAGTCCACAATGAACACACCAAAAAAAATGTGTAAAGTGTGGGTCTAGTTCTTTTGCATCTTTTTAAAGAAAGAAGAAGCAAAATCCCAATTGTTGAGTCAACTTCCCCTGTGGTCAGCAGCTTGCCCAGCCCCACTGAGCACTCGCTCGAGAGCGTTTCTGTTCCTTGAAAACAAATGAGAACGACAACAGCAAGACCCTCCTCAATCATTAAAAACACCAAAGAGCATCTGTTCGTGCCCCAGCAAGTGAGAGAGAAAACCCGGCCAAAACAAAAAAAATGCAAAGAACTGGGAGCTGGGATTTGTTCTACTGCATCATAACGGACTGTCACCATAACAGGAGCTGGGATTTGTCCTAGTGCATCATAAAAGAATTGGGAGCTGGGATCTGTCCTAGGGCCATCATAAAAGAATTGGGAGCTGGGATCTGTCCTAGTGCATCACAACGGGCTGCCATCATAACAGGGCCTGACATGGTGGAAAATCATCAAGTAGAAATAAAAGAATCTCATTTGGACATAGTTATAAGCAAATATGGTTATAGCATTTTATTTCAACAACCAGGGAAAAAAACATAAAATTTATTCTGTTTTGCAGAAAAACTAAGGCCGACCAATAGGATTTGACTGTTAGAGAGACAACAATACATTTTCCTAGTGACTTGTGGGATAAACTGCTTGTTGCTTGTTTTTATTTTTTACGTTTCTGCATCTTTCCAGAACCTCAAGTACCCTGGATTTCACGGAACTTCTCCCGGTGGGTGCTCAACACAGCGCTGCCCTCTCCTCTAAGAGCTCAGCTCCTGAAAAGGTTCACACGAGGATGCTCACAGCAGCCAAATGCTGGGAACAACCTGTGTGGGTACAAGCAAGATGTGGTGTGTCCCTCGACGGAGCACGACTCAGCAACAACAGGAGCAAAGGGTGCTGGTAGGAAGGTAGCGTTGCGTCACCCCGACCGACTGCTCATAGTCAGTTCCCAATCTAGCTCCTTGTTGTACCCTTTCCCCCTTCTCACTACTGCACTTGACCAGTCTTCAAAAAATTAAAAAGGAACAAATGTATACAGTGGGAGGTGAGGCAAGAGGGGGTCGGAGCATTCACCGAGGTGGAGAACAGGCTCAGTACAACTTCCCGCTCATGTTACAGTGAAATGCGTGACCTTAGGTGTGTGTTTCCGTGAGATTTTATAGATCACATGGATTTTTTTTAGATGAGGTCTTGCTCTGTCACCCAGGCTGGAGTGCGGTGGTGAGATCTCAGCTCACTGCAACCTCTGCCTCCAAGGTTCAAGCGATTCTCCTGCCTCAACCTCCCAAGTAGCTGGGATTACGTGCGTGCACCACCATGCCCGACTAATTTTGTATTTTTATATTTTTAGTGGAGACAGGGTTTCACCATATTTTTAGTGGAGACGGGGTTTCACCATGTTGGCCAGGCTGGTCTCGAACTCCTGATCTCAAGTGATCCACCCTGCCTTGGCCTCCCAAAGTGTTGAGATTACAGGCGTGAGCCACTGCACCTGGCCAGATCACATGGAATTTTAAGGAGCAGGTGGGAATGTATCTTGGTGGGTGAGCAGAGAAGACCAGGGGGTGGTCTGCTTGGTCCACAGGAGGCTTCCCAGGCAGCTAGAGACATTGCTGCTGCAGGGAGGGGCTGCTACGACCTGCGGGGTGCAGGAAGCATTGCCCTCCCCTCATGGTCTTGCTGCAAGGGGGCCCAGGAGACTTTTAAAGCCTCAGTGCTCATCGGTCTTGTCAAGTGCTCATGTCAACCGTGGCCTTGGGCAACTGCTATTTAAATGCATTCACTAATCTTGTGCTGTATTTAATCCCTTCACCAAAAAATCTGGAACCTCACTTTGGCTGACCTGCCTTCTGCATGGCCAAGCCAGACACGGACAGGGCCAGAGGGGGCTTCGGGTGCCTGGAGGTCTGGGGAGCTGGGGGCAGGCTGCTAGGACTCCAGAGCCCTCTGTGTGCCAGACAAGTGTGGTTTTCTCCCTCCTTCTCATCAAGCACTTTCTGAAGATCAGTTTTATTTCAAGAAATATCAAAGGTTTTTTTGTTTTGTTTTGTTTTGTTTTCATAAATTGCACTCCTGTCCAACCTCACAGTGCTCTTTTAATTGGTGAGAAGCTGAGCAAAGCTTCCTCCTCTCTGAAGGACAATAGTAAAAGGCCAGCACGAGAGGCCAGCACAAAAGGGTGGGGCTGTTCTTTGGAGGCAAAGCCGGCCTCTGCTGAGCCAGCTCCCCTCCCGCCTCCCCCTCCTATGGACCACGCCCACTGGACTTACCAAGGGATCTTCAACAGGGTCTCACCCACACACAGCACTGCTGGTCTCCAGTCTCTGGGATTTCTTCTAATTCTGAGGACAAGTTTAAAACCTTACTAATGGCTGGGCGCAGTGGCTCACACCTGTAATCCCAGCACTTTGGGAGGCCGACGCGGGTGGATCACAGGTCAGGAGATCGAGACCAACCTGGCCAACATGGTGAAACCCCGTCTCTACTAAAACTACAAAAATTAGCTGGGTGTGGTGGCAGGTGCCTGTAATCTCAGCTACTAGGGAGGCTGAGGCAGGAGAATCGCTTGAACCTGGGAGTCAGAAGTTGTGGCGAGCTGAGATTGCGCCACTGCACTCCAGCCTGGGGGACAGAGCGAGACTCCATCTCAAAAAAACAAAAACAAACAAACAAAAAAAAACACCTTACTAACAAAATTGATTTCAAGCTAAATGAATAAAGAAAAGGAAAACTCTCTACAAATCATTTCTCTGATTTCTGAATTGAAAAGCAACCAAGAAGACTCTGACAATTGGCGGGCGCCCCGGCCCCAGGGCCCCTCTCAGGCTGGGTGCATGTCTGTTGCCCGTTCTGTCTGCTGAGTCCACTGTCAGGGCAAAGAGAAGACATGGGACAGCCAGGAAAGGTGGCCCAGCTGACTCCAATCATGCTTCTGGCCCCGCCACGGTTCCGGCCCCACCACAGTTCTGGCCTCGCCACGGTTCCTGCCCCACCACGGTTCCGTTCCCACCACGCTTCCGGCCCTGCCACGGTTCCGTTCCCGCCACGGTTCCGTTCCCACCACGGTTCCTGCAGGCATTTCATGTAATGCAATTATTCTTCCCCGCAACATTCATCTGACCAATACGTGACCATTTCCTCTCTTTTGCCAGCATCATAGAGAGTTCACAAGAGACAAATCAAGGTCACCGTGGGTCCCAGTAGCAAATCTAGAACCTGTATCTTAAGGCAAATAACGATGAACCACCATAAATTCCGTGGGCCTTTGAGAAGCCGAAGGGTGAGCTGATAGGAGGAAGGATGGGAAGACGACCGATCAGTGTGGTTCCAGATCAGATTCTGCCTGTGTGTCACCCACATTTAACACTAAGGGGCCAAGTTTGTCATCTGTTAAATGAGAACAAAAACACATGCCCTGTTATTGTCAGTGACGGTGCAGAAATCTAACAAGATAACATACAAAACACTCGGAAAGGCATAAACCCCCATCATACTAAACACTCAGAAAGGCATAAACCCCCATCATACAAAACACTCAGAAAGGCATAAACCCCCATCATACAAAACACTCGGAAAGGCATAAACCCCCATCATACAAAACACTCGGAAAGGCATAAACCCCCATGCAGTGCACTATTATTACTTTATGCCATTTCAGTCACAAGAGCAGGTGCTGGGTGTTATTCCAGCTCAAGAATATCTCAAAGCACCCGGGCCTGGAATAGAGAGAGTAGGTTCCAAAGCAGCCCCAGGCTAAGCTTTGCACACAGACTCAAACCACGAACATCACCCATCAGTTAGAGGGAAATCATTCACCCTTCAATGCACTCTTTACACAGACCTCACCTCTATGGAAACTGCCTCAAAAGACAGAGCAGACCAACGTCCCGAGAATGATTAGACGGCGCCTCTGAAATAACAAGGCCGTTGCATGCAAGGGCCCGAGAGCTGGCCGTCCACATTTCCTCCCAACTCCACCTTCAGTGACACCGCGTCAGTAACTGGGAGGCAGCAGTGGCGGCGGGGCGGGGGCCTTACACTAGAGAACCCGGCTGCAAATCAGGTCCCAAATGCTGCAAATGCTGGTGGTTAAGCATTTGCCCACACTGCACTGCTGAGCCACTGAGATTAGGCCTGAAATTAGTTATGGGTTTTATCCACACACTGAAAGACATGTGTTTGTTGTATGCATAATCTTTAGAATCCACGTTTGGTTCGATATTTCTGCTTTAATGATAAAAGGTTTTGTGCTTTTCAAAATGGTATGGCCACGCACAGACATTATCCCTCCAAACTCCTGGTCGTGGCTGAACCTCAGCAGCTTCATGGTCCCCAAGATCAATTTCCTATCTCCTCCAATCCTGTTAGCAAATGAACCAAAATTAAATCAGGATTTGGCCGATTTCTCTAAACACTGCAGCCACTCAGAGTCCTGCTAAGGAGAAAGAGGAGCTGTAAGCATATGTGAGAACCCTTGAAGCTCTTCCTGCCATAAGCACACTTCCGTTCTCTGAATAAACCCCTCTGACGAGCTGTTTCGGGAGGCTACATCCATGCCCAGGACAGCCGGGAGGGCAAGCTGCAGCCTCTGCACGGCCTCTGCTGTGTCTGTGCACCCTGATTGAGAAGCCTGCGTATCAGAGACCTCCAAGTGCCGGCTCGCCTCTCCCTCGTCCATAATTTAGTGACAATCTCCATGGCAACTAGACTCCAAGAAAAGAGAAGGAAAGGTTTCCCGGCTCTCTGAGCAGCGGGTGCTTCGTAAACTGCAAAAACACATTCCCCAAACATGGTGTCCCAAGGACACTGTCAGCCTCAGAAAATCTAGAGTGATCTGAAATGAGCTCATTCAAACTTGACCTCAGCTTTGAAAACCGCACAACCATCCAACTGTCTAACAGTCGGCCATGATAGATTGGGGGGGAAGAAACATTTTAAACATTAATTTTTTAAAAAAGGTTGGCTATAAATAGCTTAAAAACCAAATGTTTTAAGTATTTAAAAGAAAATAAATTGTGAAGCGAAAACTACTCCAGTATAAATCTCAGATATTAACATTCCTTGGGGCTGATATCTAATTAATTTCTTTCACGCAGGCCCATGACAACCCTTCATGGTAAAAGAAAAAAAAAATCCCTTTCTCCTACGTCAGTGACATTCCTAGGTAGACATCAAGATCTCGCACTTAGGAGACCAAAAGCAAAAGCAGGCTGTAAGCAAATGAGGTCAGCCCTGGCGCTGGGCGGGAGCAGCACTGGCCCAGTCCCCCGTGCAGCCCCACTGTGTCCCCTCACAGCTGGTCATCAGCCACAGCTAAGCCAGGCCAACCCAAGAGGCACAGCAAACTCTACAGGACTCCACATTCAAAACTTGCTCCTTCATCAAAAAGCGGAGTAAACCGGGAGATTCAGCCATGGGAAGGCCTTGGACCCCAGGACCTCTGGAAAACAATGCGTGTAACTGGCACCCCGAGTTAACTTTTCCCTGAGAAATGCTCAACCCCATTTAGTTTTTGGACATGCCTCTGGAAATATGCAAATGAGTTTCACCTACTAAACAATTCCTTATCCTCTCAAATCTCTGAAATTTAAGGCTTTAGAAAGTTAATTTGATAAATGGGAAAGTCAACCCAGCAGATAAAAGGGAAAACGGTCTTTCAAGAGCATCTTAGTAAATGCTGCAGGTTGCACAGAGCATGCCCATGTGCCCGCCCAAAATACGGGCCACCTCCACCGGAGTCAACCGCCCAGCAGAATGTGGGCACCCCTCCTCCGAGAGGGACCCTTTTCCCAAGGTCAGCTAAGAGGCGGGTGCCCGTCTGAGAGGGACCCTTTTCCCAAGGTGGGCTAAGAGGCGGGTGCCCGTCTGACCACTGAGGGAGTCGGGAGTGGTGCTGCCCACGGCTTTGGGGAAGCACTCGCTGTTCAGCGGGAGAGAAGTCAAAGAGAGAGGCCGGGTGATGCCACAGGGTGCCCTGTGGGACTGTGCACACTGCGTTCTGCAGACATGGGCATCCTGGACAGCTGAAAACAGGGCAATGATGCAAACTGGCATTTGCGCCTCCTGGTGCCCCACGGAGACAGGCCCTGAGGAGCCTGGTGGTCCTCGTTCAGCTCCAGGGCAGATGCTGGCAAGGGAGGAGGGTGATCATAAGAACCCCGGCTGCAGCACAGTCTCCCACCTTCTCATGCAGAAGAGCTGGGGGTGCTTGGGAGGCACCAGTTTCCCTGACGCCACAGTGGCAGGCGGGAGGGCTCAGGACCCGAAAAGCAACAAGCTCCCAGAGGAGCAGCCTGTGGATGCCACCAACAAGCACAGTTCTGGGGAGGCCCCGAAGGGCCCCGAGGACTCCCCAGCTTCCCCTGTCTAGGGAGGCCCCGAAGGGCCCCGAGGACTCCCCAGCTCCCCCTGTCTGGGGCCAGATGCCGCTCTTCCTCCTGCGAGTGGGAACAGCTTCAGCACCTGTTCTAGTTCCCTTGATTCAGGCACCCCCGGCCACTCTCCCAGCGAGACCATGAAGATGAGGATGCTGGAGAAAGGTGACATTGTGCACGCTTCGCCCCTGCTTAACAAGCCTGCCGTGCACCAGGGACAATCACCAAGGACGGGCCCACTCAGCAGAGGAACCCCCAGCAAAACACCCTCGGGAGGGCACGCCCACCTCCACCCCCAGCTGACACCCACACCCCAGCCGGGCACTCCAATACCTTCTCGGGGTCTTTAGGACATGCCCCTGCTGGGCTCACTCTCCAGCTTCCTTGAATCCTACCTCCCCTCTCAGGCCTGTGGGGTCAAGCAGCTATTCTAACTACTGTGAAATTGAACTTCCAAGCCAAGGCACACACACACCTGGAGACCGTCTTGGTTAACGGGTAATTTATTCTCTTAGTGGGGATTCCAGTCCAGTCTACATGAGCATCATTAAGGCAGTCTCACGGGGAAGAAGTTTGGGAGTCAGATATTAGAACTTCATTGTGCAGAAACACAAAACCCAGAGTTCTTTCCTTAAAGTCCTGACTTGAGGGAAGACCTCAAAATCCAGGGCTGCACATCTGGGCTCGGAAACCTGCATATCATACTTACTACGATTTGTGTTCCTCCCGCCGTTTGTTTGTTGGTTTGTTTTTGAGACAGAGTCTGGCTCTGTCGCCCAGGCTGGAGTGCAAAGGCTTAATCACTGCAACCTCCTCTTCCTGGGCTCAAGTGATCCTCCCACCTCAGCCTCCCGCGTAGCTGAGACCACAGGCACATGCCACCACACCTGGCTGATTTTTGTACTTTTTGTAGAGAAGGGGTTTCACCATGTTGCCAGGCTGGTCTTGAACTCCTGAGCTCAAGCAGTTCGCCTGCCTTGGCCTCCCAAAGTGGTGGGATTACAGGTGTGAGCCACTGCACCCGGCCCCACTGTTAATTTAGAACCAGACACATCGTTTCTCCACTATTTATGACTTTAGTTACAAAGCCACACCAGATAGCACCAAATTCAAATCCTATCAATGACAACGATGCGCACAGCTGTCCCAACACAAGACAGCAGGGCCATCCGTTGCCAGCACATGAATGACTGTAAGTCACCAACAACTGCCAGCCAAGGACGCACGAAGGATCAGCCTGTGTCTCCGTGAAAATTCACAGCGCAGATGCCACTCGGGAGGGAGAGGAGAGAGGGGGCCCCAGCAGGCACCATCACCCTGTCTGTGCCGCCAAGGGGCCTGCGAGTGTGACCCTGACACCGAGTCAATCTGCTTCTCCGCCTGAGGCTGCCAGGCAGCCTGGAGGCTGGAAAAAAAATGTAAAACGTGTTCCTCTAAAACGAGGGCGTCCTTAGCGGGGATGCTATAAATACGCCCAAGTAAGAAGAGACGCGAGAATGTCAATCTGGTTCTGTTCCTCCCGCTTCTCCTTCCTCCCAGCAAACTTCTGAGGAGAGAAAAGCCTGGAAAGTTTGAGGAGCGAACGGCATCTTCAGAGCCATTGGGTGGGGTCACACGCATACGTTTGAGCTCACGTGTGTGTGAGACCCAAACTGAGCTGAACTGATTTTAACTCACCTCAAGTCACTAATCTGAAGTCTCAATATCACGTTACTTTTTCTGTTAATACACCAAATAAGGCTGAGCTTCACACAGTTCAATTCAGTCATTCGTTTCCATCCCCTTTTAGGTTTTATTCATTGGAATTTGGGAGTGCAATGAGACTGCCAGTCACACGGAGTGATGCGGTCTCGTGTCTCACAGCTGTGGGTCTTCCTGTTGCCTCAGCCCCTCTGAGAGGATGAAGGGGCGGGGCCCTGCCCACAAGGTGGCTGGGACATCTTAGATGGTCCGGTTCATTACTAACCAATAATGCAAAGATGGTTAGACCGTTTCAGGGCCCTGGCTGCTAGACTTTCTTCATTAAGCACATATCATGCAGTCCTGTCTGACATATTTTAACACGCACAGAAAACAGGGCACACAGCAAACAGGAAATGTCTGTTACCTCCGAGTGGGAGGGAGATTTGGTGAAGGGACACAAAAGGAATTTTCACTTTTTATTCTAGATAGTTCCAAACTGTTCCTTTTGAATATATCCATATATGTATAATTCATTTTTTAATTGATTTTAATTGACACACCTGAAAGAAAACTGGATAATACTGTAATGGCCAACATCTTCCCTTTTCATAAAATCAGACTTTGCTGCCATCATCCACTATTAAAATAATACCGAAGTGGGTCAAGAGAGGCAACCGAGAATTTGATTTTAAAGAATGTGCTGAATTTTCTGTTAAAGCAAAAAACTCTTTGACACCCCAGTAGTGTATGCTTCCTGTAAGTTCAAGAAATCCATGTCTATTTCCAAGGCAGCATCACCCACCCCTCACCCCAGGTTTTCGGCCAGGCCCAGGATGTGGATAGGCCCCCTGCTGCCTTTCTGGAAAAAGCAACTGAAAGCTCAGCCAAGCCATGGCCAGGTTGCTCTTTTCAGCCCCCATGGGGACCAAGCTGCCCCAACAGGCAGGGAGCACAGGGGGTGTCCACAACTCTGCCTCCACACATCCACCCTTGGCCAGGAAAGAGGGAGGCACCTGAAGACAGAGAAGGGGAGAGAGCACTGGTCAGCGGAGCAGGGACAGGACCGAGAGCGCTGGTCAGTGGAACAGGGACAGGACCGAGAGCGCTGGTCAGTGGGTCGGGGGCAGGACCGAGAGCACTGGTCAGCGGAGCAGGGACAGGACCGAGAGCGCTGGTCAGCGGAGCAGGGACAGGACCGAGAGCGCTGGTCAGCGGAGCAGGGACAGGACCGAGAGCGCTGGTCAGCGGGTCGGGGGCAGGACCGAGAGCGCTGGTCAGCGGGTCGGGGGCAGGACCGAGAGCACTGGTCAGCAGCGCAGGGGCAGGACCAAGAGCCTGTGGGGCAGGAAACCGAGTGGGAAGAGCCAAGGGGTGGTAGGCAGGCCGTGCTGCAGAGTCACCACGGAGCGTGGGGCAGGCACGGCGGCAAAAAGAGTGGGCTGAGTGGGTCATCACACGGCACGGAAGCCGCGGCCCCAGGTGCTGCTTGAATCAAGAAGGCTCAGCCCATGACTGCTACGTCTGGTCCCCAGGACCCAAACTGTCCAGAAATCAGCCAGCACTCCTGCAGGTGCACTGCAGTGGACGGCTAGAGGAGGGAAAGCAGTGCCGTACAGACACTCGGAAAACTGCAAACTGGAAGGGGCGTGAAAGCACAAGGTCTTGATCATTCTCCCGGCATTCGGTGCTGTGTGTAGGGTGAGCAATGGACGCCACTGGGGAAGAGCGGGAAAGGAAGGCTCAGCACGTCGGTAACGAATGAGGAGGCAGAGGCCCGCTCTGCGTCTCAAAGAATGGGTGGGATGCGGAGCCATGACAAGGGCATGGGAAAGAAAGTGGAGTGGGAATAACGCCAAAATTAACCTGATAAGGAAGCTGCTTTCAACGCATCCCTGAGCTGGACCCACATGGAGAAGGACCACACACCCCAAGTGCCCTTCAGTTTTGACTTGATTCTGTGGGAAAGAGGGAGCCACTGAAGGTTTCACATCAGGATGACTGTGGGGGGCAGACAAGAAACACAACTTATAAAAGTGGGCTCTGACTTGTGTACACGCCGTACAGAGATGTAATTCAGTGGCTGTTTAATTAGCAACTTGTGTGGCAGACACGTTCACATTCTCAATGACAAGGAGCTCCTACACAGTCCAAGAAAAAGACAAAACTCAGTGGGAAGGGGGAAAAGATGGGAGCAGTAACTTACAGAAGCACAGGTGAAAGTGGCCCCACAGGACATGAAAACACGTGTCACCGCGACAGCCACTGGGAAAACACACATCATGAAAACACGTGTCACCGCGACAGTCACTGGGGAAACACACATCTAACAATACCCACATTGTTGGGGGCAGTGGCTCCCGTGTTTCTCAGCTGTGGACATGCCACAGGACAGGACCCACGAGTGAGTGTTTCGGGGGCAGAAGAGGTAAAGAACAGAGGCCGGAGATGCAGACAGACTGAGGTGCAAAGTGGCTGCCTGAGAGCTGTGGCCTAGAACAAGTCACCGAACTCTTCTGAATTCCAATTTCCTCACCCTAAGGCTGTGAATGGGGCTCATGTTACTCAATGTGAGTGGGGCGGCGTGGCACAGGAGGTACTCAGCCTGGACTTTCTGTGAGCGCTCAATACAAAACAGCCTGGATGTTGCTGCAAGCGGCCTGGAGCTCCCAAAGGGTGACCCACTCGCCGACAGCCTCCCTCCCTCTCTCCTCCGCTCTTCTTTCCTGACTAAAGGCTTCTTGAAGTCTGGAGGAAGCAAAGTGAACGCTTCCGTTGGAGGAGCTCAGAACTTTTTTTCCTCTCCATTTTCATGATTAGCAATCACAGGCTGCATCTGCCAGCTCCTGCTGTGATCTGGGGGACACCCAGAGTGCTGCAGCAACTCTGAGACGCAGAGCTGTTCTGTTTTATGGAACTGGCAAAAAATAGAATAATAACTTTTGACACCTGGGAGGCTGCGGAAAAGCACAATGGGTTTGAAAAACAGATGAGGTAGCAACTGAGAGATCTACGCTCTGTGAATCACAAACCACTCAGAGAGCCTGGAAATGCTGAGGCCACATGGCGGAGAAACCAGGTCCTGACTGCTGCCTGTGGGGGTGGGCAGAATGAGCCTTGCATTCCCGGACCCTCCAGCGCCCGAAGGCTGATTCTCGGAGAGCTCACAGGGTACTACGGGATGGCAGGCGCAAGCCAGCTCTGCGGCGCAGTGGGCGTCCTCCTCGCTGCTGTGGGACTGGGGGCTCCTGCTCTGGAGATCGGCTGCTGTTTGGGTAATGACAGCAGCACCATGCAACAACTGAGCCACTGGTTCTCTACTTGGCAAGAATTTCCCAATTGGGATTCTAGATTCCAAGAAGGTAGGGTCTGGCAACTGTTTCTGCAGCACAAATTGAATTCACTGCTTGATCAAACCTAAATAAAGAGTCTGAGGAGCACGACCTTCCTAGGAGCACGTTCCAGCTTTGTTCCACATCGCGGGGGTTGCGTCTCACCCTGAAGCCTTGTGGCAACCCTATGGAGGCGTCCATCGGCACCATTTTCCCAGCAGCACGTGCTTATCGCCTGTCTCTGTGCTACGTTTTGGTAATTTCCACAGTGTTGGATCCCTGAGCTGTGATCCGTGATCTTTGGTGTTACTGTCATTGTTTTGGGGCACCATGAACCGTGCCCATAGAAGACAGTGAGCATAACTGATCAATGCTGTGTGTGTTCTGACTGCGTAACTGACCAGCCATTCTCCCATCTCTCTCCCTCTCCTCCAGCCTCCCTATTCCCTGAGACACAACAATATCGAAATTAGGCTAATTAGCAACCCTACAGTGGCCTCTAAGTGTTCATGTGAAAGAAAGAGCCACACCTCTCTCACTTTAAATCAGAAGCTAGAAATGATTAAACTTAGTGAGGAAGCCATGCCGAAAGCCAAGAATAGGCCAAAAATGAGGCCTCTCGTGTAAAACAGTTAGCCAAGTTGTGAATGTAAAGGAAAAGTCTTGGAGAAAATTAAAAGTGCTACTCCAGAAAACGAGAAAGTGAAACAGCCTTACTGCTCATATGGAGAAAGTCTGAGTGGTCTAGATAGACCAAGCCAGCCACAATATTCCCTTAAGCCAGAGCCTAATCCAGAGCAAGGCCCTCACTCTTCAATTCCATGAAGGCTGAGAGAAGTGAGGAAGCTGCAGAAGAAAACTCTGAAGCTCACAGAGGTTGGTTCATGAGGTTGAAGGAAAGGAGTCATCTCCATAACATAACAGTGTAAGGTGCAGCAGCAAGTGCTGATGGAGAAGCTGCAGCAAGCTCTCCAGAAGATCTGGCTGAGATCAGTGTTGAAGGTGTCTGCTCTAACAACAGATTTTCAATGTAGATGAAACAGCCTTACATTGAAGAAGATGCCATCTAGGACTTCCATAGCTAGAGAGAAGACAGCGCCTGACTTCAAAGCTTCAAAGCACAGGCTGGCTCTCTTGTGAGGAGCTGATGCAGCTGAGGACTTTAAGTCAAAGCCAATGCTCGTTCATCCGAGGGCCCTTAAGAATCATGCTAAATCTATGGCTCCCTGTGCTCTGTCACTGGAACAAAGCTGGATGACAGCACATCTGTTTACAGCATGGTTTACTGAAGATTTTAAGCCCACTATTGAGACCTACTGCTCAAAAAAGATTCCTTTCAAAATACGGCTGCTCATCAGCAGTGCACCAGTCACCCAAGAGCTGTGATGCAGCTGTACAAGGAGGTGGGTGTTGTTTCCATGCCTGCTGACACCTCGTCCATTCTGCAGCCCAGGGATCAAAAAATAATTTCCATTTCAAGACATATATATAAATATTTTGAGATAGAGTCTTGCCCTGTCGCCCAAGCTGGAGTGCAGTGGTGTGATCTCGGCTCACTACAACCTCTGCCTCCCAGGTTCAAGCAATTCCTTGCCTCAGCCTCCCGCATAGCTGGGATTACAGGCACATGCCACCATGCCCGGCTAATTTTTGTATTTTTAGTAGAGACAGGGTTTCACCATCTTGGCCAGGCTGGTCTTGAACTCCTGACCTCGTGATCTACCTGCCTCGGCCTCCCAAAGTGCTTGGATTACAGGCATGAGCCACTGCACCCAGCCAAGACTTATATTTTAGAAACACACTTTGTAAGATGACAGCTGCCATAGATAGTGATTCCTCTGACTGATCTGGGTAAAGTAAATTGAAAACCTCCTGGAAAAAATTCACCATTCTAGATGCCATTGAGAACACCTGTGATTCATGGAGGGAGGTCAAAATAGCAACATTCACAGGAGTCTGGAAGAGGCTGAGTCCAACCCTCATGCATGACTTTCAGGGATTCAGGACTTCAGTAGAGGAAGGAACTGCAGATGTGGTGGGAACAGCAAGGGAACCAGCATTAGCAGAGCTGCCTGAAGATGTGACCAAATTGCCACAATCTCATGATAAAACTTTAACAGGTGAGGAGTTGCTTCTTAGGGACGAGCAAAGAAAGTGGTTTCTGGAGATGGAATCTACTCCTGGTGAAGATGCTGTGAGCATTGTGAAAATCACAACAAAGGATTCAGAATATCACATCAACTTATTTGATAAGGCAGTGGCAGGGTTTGAAAGGATTGACTCTTAATTTTGAAAAAAGTTCTACTGCGGGTAAAATGCTACCAAACAGCGTTGCATTCTGCAAAGAAATCTTTCATGAAGGAAGAGTCAACTGATGCAGTCAATTTTATTTGTCTTATTTTAAGAAATTAACACAGTTGCCCCAACCTTCAAGCAACCACGGCCCTGATCAATCAGCAGCCATTAACACTGCGGCAAGACCCTCCACCCGCAGGAAGATTACAACTTGCTGAAAGCTCAGGTGATCATTAGCATTTTTAGCAATAACATTTTTAATGAAGGCCTGTACATTGTTTTTTAGACATAGTGCTATTACACACTTAATAGACCACAGCCTAGTAAAATGTAACTTTTATATGCGCTGGAAAACTAGAAAATCTGTGTGACTCACTTTATCGTCATATTTGCTTTATCGTAGTGGCCCGGAATTGAACCCACAATATCTCCGAGGTCTGCCTGTAGATGCTAAATCAGTGGTTCTTTTAATATTCACAAATGAGCCCATTCACTAGCTTTTCTTGGGCAATTTCTGAAGCACACTTTTGGGAATTGATATGCAATGTTTATATAGACTGGATTCAGAACACGCTACCTCAAACTATGGCAGGGTGGCCCTCAAGAAAACGGCAGAAGCAGACCACAGAAACCAGAATTCCCCCGGCCCCTTCTCCTCGGAGGCAGGTCCTAAGACCCTCATTCCAGAGGGGCCTCCCTATGCCCAGAGGGGAATGTCCTTATCTCCGAAGACACAGAAGCAGCTAGAAGACTCCGGACAGGCCTTGCTGAGCCCTTCAGCCTATGACATCAGAGCACGCCCTTTGCCCTCCGATCACACTTCTGCACAACTGTCCATAAAAACAGGCTTCCCTGTTTCCTGGGTCTTCATTTCTGAAGGCTCCCACGTGACATAGAAAACCAGTATTAAATAAGTGGGTAGGGTTTTCTCTTATTAATCTGTCTTTTGATACAAGTCTCAGCCATGAACCTGGAGAGGGGTGAGAAATTACTTTTTCCCCACTGTGGTATATAAACCTTTTATTTGAGGGCTATGGGGGTGTCTCTTGTGCCATGAAAGGATGATTCATTTATTCTTGTATCCACTCACTCAATAAATAATTTCCCACTGATGGCCTTTGCTGCTTGCTGTGGCCGAAAATCCAAATAGGGTTAATCACATAGCTTCAAAGAATTAGGGAGACACTCTGGATTTGAATATTCTAAAGTCTTCCACTTTGGGGACAACGCTAGTGCTTTTAGTACCTAAGTTGCACTGGGAGGTGATTGTTTGCTGGAAAAACTCCCAAATCTGAGAGGGACAAGCTTATTGTTCTGCTTTGTGCCCAGATGGTGGAGCCACCATTTTCAACCATCTTGTTTTGTGTCGGGTTGAATGTCCTGGGAGGGAGCCCATCTGTCTGGGGTCAGGGAAGTAACCCCTTATTAAAGAAATGCAATTCTCTGGCTATATCCTTCACTATGCTTACCTCCTTGCCTAACTGTATCCTCAGTTTTTTCTTTCTTTTAAAAAATAGCTTTATTGAAACATAATTCATATACCACATAACTCAGCCTTTTAAAGTATAGGAGTTGGCCGGGCGCAATGGCTCATGCCTGTAATCCCAGCACTTCGGGAGGCCAAGGTGGGAGGACCACTTGAGGTCACGAGTTCAAGACTAGCCTGGGAAACATAGTAAGACTCCATCACTGCAAAAAAAAATTTTTTTTTAAATAGCCAGGCATGATGGTGTGTGCTTGTAGTCCCAGCTACTAGGGAGGGCTGAGGTGAGAGGATTACTTGAGACTAGGAGTTCAAGGCTGCGTTAGGCTAGGATTGCACCACTGCACGCCAACCTTGGCGACAGAACAAGTGCTTGTCTTAAAAAAAAAAAAAAAAAAACTGTAAGAGTCAACGGTTTTCTGAATGTTCAGAGTTCCGTGACCACCTCACCGTCCACCTCAGAGCCTCTCAGTACCACCAAAGGGAACCTGCCCCTCTGCCATCACTTCCCATGCCCCCAACACTTTCCCCATCCCTACACGGCCACAAACTACTTTCTGTCTCTACCGACTTACCTCTCCTGGACTTATTTATTTATTTACTTATTTATTTATTTAGAGACAGAGTCTCACTCTGTTGCTCAGACTGGAGTGCAATGGTGTGAACTCGGCTCACCGTAACCTCCACCTCCCAGGTTCAAGCGATTCTCCTGCCTCAGCCTCCAGAGTAGCTGGGATTACAGGCACGCGCCACCACGCCCAGCTAATTTTTGTATTTTTAGTGGAGACGGGGTTTCACCATGTTGGCCAGGCTGGCCGTGAACTCCTGATCTCAAGTGATCCGCCTGCCTCGGCCTCCTGAAGTGCTGGGATTACAGGGTGAGCCTCCGCCCCTGGCCTCCTGGACATTTTGTATAAATGAAATCATGCCCCTCGTGATTTTTGTGACTCGGTTTCTTCTTCTGAGCACGGCGTTTGCCAGGTTCCTCCGCGTCAGTGTGCCGGTGCTTCTTGCCCCCCTTTCCACGGCCGAACAACACTCCACCATCACAGACGTCCTCGGTTCCTGGTGGTTTTCTGCCCTCTTCAGTGGAGAAAGGGCTTGGAATAGAAGAAGTTGCAGTTGGAGACGTGAAGGCTGTGGCTGTGACGCCGCCACGGGGAGTCGGCCGCAGGAGGAGCCTCCCCACCAACAGCGTGGCCGGCGGAGTGAGCCACGAGGGCAAGGGCACCCCTCCCAGCCGCTGTTGCTGTGGCCCCGGCCGCCAGCGTCCCGGGAGGGCACCTGCGGAGGGAAGGCAGACACCCTGCAACGGCCCGCAGGCCCGTGTCACCCGGGCCACCGAGCGCTCGGCTTGTGGGTCGTCACAGCATAATTCAGCCTTGAGCCACGAGACACGGAGCCGACAGGTGTGTAGCTGAGCCATCCCTCCCCCACCTGTCACCATTCTTCCACCTCCCTCCAAGCAGAGAGCGCGACTTGCTCCTCTTGCCCTCCTGGACGTCCGGGGTTTCCGCCCCTGGGCTCCAACGCTATGGTCTGGTCGTCCTGACGCACTCTTAGAAGCTCGGCCACCCCTCTGCGCCCCTCCTGCTCAGCCACCCCTCTCTGCGCCCCTCCTGCTCGGCCACCCCTCTCTGCGCCCCTCCTGCTCGGCCACCCCTCTCTGCGCCCCTCCTGCTCGGCCACCCCTCTCTGCGCCCCTCCTGCTCGGCCACCCCTCTCTGCGCCCCTCCTGCACAGGCCTCTCCTCCTTTCTGAGCTCAAAGGGAATGGTGGTTCCTTCATGTGCCTCCTTCCCACCTCTCTTGTCCTTTTAGCAGGAACATGCTCACGTGAAAAACTGGAAAACCAGAGAAATATGAAGAAAATAAAAGTCACTACCCAGAGAGAGCCACTATTCACAGTCTGGTGTATTTCTTTGAGCTTTTTCTGCTATCCACATTTTCGCACGGCTGTGATCATATTAGACGCTCAGTTTTGGATCCTGAGCTTTTCATTTACTTTCTCCCACCTGCATTTTCCGACGTTATTAACAACTTTTTGAACACTTCTCTTTTAATGTCTGCTTAACATTTGAATCATGTGACCATAACATAGCTTTAAAGAAGCATTCTCCTTTGTTTAATATTAATGATTTGTCTACTGTTTTAAAATTAATACAAACACCACTGCAGAAAGCAGCTTTGTGCTTCAAGTTTTCTTTAGTATTTTGGGTAATGGATTATTTTCTTGGGGCATATTCTCACACATCAGATTGCTGGGTCACGGGCCACCTCGCTTATGTGGCGTGAACGTGCCGGCCAGTCAGCGTCCATCACGATCACGTCAGGCCATGCTCCCACCAGCAGGGCGTGAAAGCGACCAGCTCACTTCCCGACATAAGCGTGATCTATTTTAATCTTCATAGATTTGTTTTCCTTTTTTCTATTGTGGAGTAGTTGATTATTATACCTTTAGAATGTTTAGGACATACCACCTGTGTTTGGATGTGTCCCATTTAAAGTTATCAACCATGAAATCAAATCCACTTTAAAAATTCTTTGAAACCTGTTTTCCTCATTTTTAGGATGCCCATGTAACAGCATCTAAACTCTCTTTTCTACAAGCTGTTCCAGGATTATGTGATTGCTTTATCTTAAGCTTTCTCTTCCAGAACCCTTACAGTTTTTTCTATAATAACCAAAGTTACTCCAGAGTTATGAATTACCAAGGAATTGGCCCCCAGGGTCACTTTAAAGTTTCCAATCACGACGTCCTCCTGAGGGAGCTGGCCTAAAACCCTTACAGCTGAAGCATTCGGTTACGTTAAATGAGCATGTGCGGAGGCTGCAATTTCATAGTTCCAATTGCATATTGTGGTAAAATATACGTCACATTAAAATTTACCATCTTAGCCATTCTTAAGTGTACAGTTCGGTGGTGTTAATTACATTCACACTGTTGATCAGTCATCACCACCGTCTATTCCCAGAACTCTTCCATCGTCCCAAACTGAAACTCCACCAATTAAACACTGACACCCCAACTGTCCCCCAGCCCCCGGCCCCGTCACTCTACCTTCTGTCTCTATGAACTTGACTATCTTTAGTACGTCACATGCGTGGAATCATTCAGTATTTGTCCTTTTGTGACTGGCTTATTTCACTCAGCATAACAGCCTCAAGGTCCCCCCATGTTTCAGCGAGTGTCAGCACTCACTTCCTCTTCAAGGCTGCGTACTATTCCATCATGTGGATGGACCACGTTTCACTTGTCCATTCACCCATCAGTGGACACTGAGCTGCTTTTGCCTTTGGCTGTTGTGCATTAACTGCTACGAATATGGGTGTGCAAACAGCTCTTCAAGTCTCTGCTTCCTGTGTTATGGGGTACGTACCCAGAAGTGGGGTTGCTGAGGCAAATTAAAAACTCTATTTTTAATTTTTTAGGAAACCACCATACTGTTTCCCTCAGCAACGACGCCATTTTACATTCCCATCAGCAGCGCACAAGTGTTCAATTTCTCCACATTCTCACCAACACCGATTTTCAGGGGTTTTTTAATACTAGCCATCCTAATGGGTGTGAGGTGGTATGTTTATCTTTTGACTTTCTTTTTATTAATAAGCTCTGTTGGGCTTTTAAAAAACATATCCAAGCTTGATAAGATTATATATTCCTACACGTACCTTAAGAAAAGAGAGGGGGAAAGAGAGAGAGTGAGCCAGAGGGAGAGAAAGAGACCCTGCGGCTGGTGATAGAATGTTCTAGAGTCGCAGCCGCCCCCCACCGCACCCTGGGCTGCCGCACCCCTGGCCCGCCAGCCTCGGGCTAAACCAGTCACCATGGCAACCACAAATCTGAGCCAGCGCAGGAACCACTTCTCCTATCGCTCCCCGTCAGCCTCGCAAAGCGCAGTTTTCTAAGACTGGGCACCACCGGCTTCGCTGTTTCCTAGACCTTCAGTGCATCATAAAAAAAAAAAAAATCAAATATCGTCTGTTTCTATAAATCAAGGCCTGAATATGTGAATTTACATTTAAATTGCTTTTCTCTTCCAAGGAATCCACAGTCATTATCTGGATATGATGTTGAGACGACTCTATGTCTGGGAGGCAAGTCAAGGTTGGGGAGAAAAAAGTCTGAGAATGATCACAGTCGGACACCCAGGCCGGCCTTTGCCAAGGAGCCGGGGAGACAGCCTCGGCTTTTATTCTGCTGGGGCTACTTACGGCTCCAATTAAATTAAACACACACACCTGCTTCCATTATCATCAAAAGCTGTTGAGTCCAGGCAGACGACGTACGCTTTTCAATATAGCTATTTTTCTTAAGACTGCCTCCAAATTAAAGCTGCACGGAGTAGATGACAGGGAGCCCCAGGGGGTCTTAGGCTGGGCCAGAACCTCACCCACCACCCACACTGCACCCCTCGAGCTGCCGGTTCCCACTTGTCACACTCGGCACAGGAATCTCCCGAAAGAAGAGAAAACAGCAGAAGCTGCCGCCGCTGAGGACCTGCTCTCCTCTTGGCGCCTCCACCGTGGCTTCCCTTCCCGACCCCAGAAGCTGCCTAGGCACAGACACAGAGGTGCCCCCAGCCCCAAAATTCCATCCGGAACCCAGGGCTGGTCCCACCCCAGGGCGCACGAGCTCCTCGGTTTCGCTTCTCAGACCCTCAGAGGCATTCACCTCGGCTCCCCCTGGATGCACCAGTGCAGGGGAGGCCTGTCCTGAAAGGCCCCAGGAGGGCGGCACCCCAGGCCAGCGCCCTGCCCTGCACCTCAGTCCCCCGCCGGCACCCACGTCTGTGCAGAGATTAGTGGGTGCGAGGGGCCTCTGGGCAGGCCCCGCCATCCTGGCTAGGATTAAATCTGCTCCTGCCCACAGTCTGAGGACAGATGGGCAGGGAGCTGGGGAAAGAGAAGGCCTCGCTCAGCGAGCCGCGGGCCCACACGCAGCCCCTGACTTGGAGAAAGGCGGCTCCGCCCAGCGCTTTTCTGAGGATACTGGAGTTTAACCCTCCCCTGCGCGTTCAGAGCGCACAGCGCCCAGTTCACCGGCATCAGACAGGCCCGGGTGGCGTCTGCCCTGGGAGATGCCCTCTGCCTGACCGCGCTGGAGGGAAGGGGCTCTGCGGGACCCGCTGCTCGCCGTATTTCATAATAACTGCCGTCCTCATGGGCTTTCAGCCCAACCTGAAAACACAGCGTTTGCACTGTTTTCTTATCCGCCTGATAAGAGAGGAAAATCAGTGGCTTAAAGGACGAAAAACCTGGCCGGGCGTGGTGGCTCACGCCTGTAATCTCAGCACTTTGGGAGGCCGAGGCGGGTGGATCACCTGAAGTCAGGAGTTCAAGACCAGCCTGGCCAACATGGTGAAACCCTGTCTCTACTAAAAATACAAAAAATTAGCCGGGTGCAGTGGCGCACGCCTGTAATCCCAGCTACTCAGGAGGCTGAGGCAGGAGAATCGCTTGAGCCCAGGAGGCGAAGGTTGCAGTGACAGGAGATAGCCCCACTGCACTCCAGCCTGGGCGACAGAGTGAGGCTCTGTCTCAAAAAATTTTTTAAAAAAAGGATGAAAAACTTGCCGAAGGACAGAGCAAAACAAAATCAGAAAGCAAGGGTTGGTGCGAGCGATGGGCGCCCAGAACCCGGGCAACCTCTTCCCCCCACCCACCGAGGCCGCAGCCCATGGCTCCGCGGCTCCATCCGCCTCCTCTCGGCAGCGCGCCCCGGGCGGCCCCAGCTCCAGGCCAGCGGCGGGGCTCACCAGGCTGGGCGCTGCGCACGGCGGGCAGGAGAGGGGCAGACCAGGGCGCAGCAGCCAGGACCCCACACTCACCGTTCACACAGGCCTCGGACGCTCGGCAGAGGCCCTCCTCGAGCAGGCAGCCTGCGGGGAAACAGAGAAGAGACGCGGTCAGCTGGAGGGGAGGAGGGGGGTGCCCCCGAGGCTGCCTTCCTGGCCCCCTGGTGAATTTCAGAGAAACCGCCGGTCAAGCAGGCTCCTCCGACCCGGCTTTTCCGAGATGGGGCCGATTATTCTGAAGCCAGAACGCTGCGCCCCTGACTCGGCCACGTGCGAGGCCTCCTGGCCTAGTCCCGGAGCCCAGCTCTCACCTGGACCAGGCCCACAGCTCTCGGCTGAGGGTCAAGCCGGCGTCATCACAGGAGACTCTGGCCGCGGGAGCAGCAGCGGGGTCGGGGCCTCCCCTTGAGGCCTCCCCTGGGCCCGGCGCCTCCCCTGGACCGGGTGCTCACCGCACGCACCGCGTCCCTGGAAGCAAGGCTGCCGGGCCCCGGGGAGCGGAGGCTTCCAGAGAGGTAACGAGCTCCGCGGAGAGCCCGGCTGCGTGGGAAGCAAACCGTGGCGTCCGTGGCCACAGACAAGAGACGCAGGAGAGGGTCGGGAGAGGAAAGGAGGCAGCGGAAGCAGCGGAGACGAAGACGGGCAGGAAAGGCCAGCGCGGCTGGGCCAGGCCCTGGAGAAGACGCGGGGCAGAGGCAGCGCCTCAGTCCCCACCCAGGAAGGGGCTCCAGAAGCTCCGTGGTGCCTGGGTGGCCAGGCGACCCCAAGCCACGCATCCCCCGCGGCCGAGCAGGCTGGCAAAGGTTGGCGTTCAGCTCCACGTCCACGCCTGTCTTAAACACAGAGAGATGGGTCCAGAAAGCACCACCCCGCTAGGGAGCAGCTCCGGCGAGGGCGTGAGCACACAGGACACCAGAACCGGGAGGGCCCCAGGGCCACGAGGCGGGAGTCGCACCGCCAGCGAAGGGCAGGTGTGATGTGAACGCGCCGTGTCTCTCACCCAAGGCCGGGTGTGGTCTGAACACGCAGTGTCTTTCACTCATTCCTGCAAAGCATAGTGCCTTCAATGCTGCTTCACCAACCGACAAACGCCTGTTCATCCGCCAAGATCCCTGTGGAAGCCCCAGACTCTCCCCCGGCTGCCCAGGCGTCCTTTTCGGGACTCGCCACACTGTGCAGTGACTGTGGATTGAGTGTGTATTTCCCTCTCCTGGAGTTCAGGAGCCGGGCGCATGCCTGTTTCCACCCTCTACTGTTTCCTCCCATGCCCTCTGTGTGTCTGGCACAGGGCAGGTGCCCAGGAGCAAATGGGTGAACAAAGAAACTGAGGAATCCGGAGAAAGTTATGAATTACTGAGGGATTCACCCCCAGGGTCACGTTAAAGTTTCCAGTCACTACTTCCTCCTGAGGGAGCCGGCCTAAAACCCTTACAGAGGAAGCCCTTGGTTGCCTTAAACCAGCACGTGCGGAGGCTTTAAAACTAAACATCATTCCAGACCTAAGGCAGCACAGAGCCTAGCAGGACCCAACGCCGGGAGTTCACAGGAGGAGGCAGCTTCGCTCATCTCACAACGGCTTCACGAGCCTTCCACAGTTGCAGGGCGGCCCCTGGCTGGGGTCTGCTTCCTCCCAGGAGGTGGCCTAGGTGCAGCCCTGGCCTGCCCAGCCAGTGCCTGCCCAGCCCAGTGCCCACCACCATCGCCTGCCAGCAGTCACAGGCGGGTGGACACCCCACCCATTGACGGGAGCCTCCAATCCAAGCAGAGATTGTTTTAGGTTTTTGGGGGTTTTTGTTTGTTTTGTTTTGAAATAACAATCTCATGAAAAACAGATTTTTTTTTTTTTTTTTTTTGAGATGGAGTCTTGCTCTTATCACCCAGGCTGGAGTGCAATGGTGTGATATTGGCTCACTGCAACCTCTGCCTCCCAGGTTCAAGCAATCCCCCTGCCTCAGCCTCCCAAGTGGCTGGGACTACAGGCGTGCACCAGCATACCCAACTAATTTTTGTATTTTTAGTAGAGACGGGATTTCACCATGTTGGCCAGGCTGGTCTCGAACTCCTGACCTCAAGTGATCCACCTGCCTCGGCCTCCCAAAGTGCTGGGATTACAGGCGTGAGCCACCGCGCCTGGCCAGCATTTCATTTCTTAATCCCATTTACCCATCAGCTAACCCCACATTCAGTCTGTATTCTCTGCATTATTTCTTCATTCAACAAGTGCCTGAGCCAGGCAGAGGAGGTGAACGGCCTACAGGAGCGTGGCAGGGAACGTTCTGAGAGACACATACCCGGCGTTTGAACAGCAGGAGGAGAGGCAGACACCACTCCCCACAAAAGCAGTGACCTTGAAAAGGTCAGCATGGAGGTTAGAGGACCTCTCAGATCCTCACGCAGTGACCTCCGAGGCTCCACTCACTGCCTCCCCGAGGGAGAGCCTCAGCTGTGAGGGCCCCTCCGCCCCAGGCACACAGAGGCGCACAGAGAAGGAGCTGGGAGCAGTAAGGATGTGACCACACCGGAGATGTGCTGGAGGTTAGTAGTCCGATGTCGTGGAACGTCCCTGGTCCCGCTCTGGCAGGAGCTACAGGACTCTGCTCAGGATTCTAGGGTGCATCTCCAGCGTGGAGGAACAGAGACCTTGGGGGAAGGCAGATGCAGGGACGCTGCAGACAGAGCTCACGTTCTAACTCCATGTTTGTCACGTGGAAATGGCAGATGACGGAGCTCTGCTAGGAGAGGCACCAGGAAGAAAGCCCCTGTTTTCTTCCCATCTCTGCCTTAACCGTGGCTGACAATTAGATGTGATCTGAATGAGATGTGCATCAAATGATCTCTTGGATCCTGACCTTGGAAAACCACCTGTTACTGGCATGTGCCCAACCTGATTCGTTACTCCAGAGGACTGATGAGAAGTGACAGTGGAAAACCTGCAGCACTCCTTGGTAAGAGGCAAACACAGCAGCAGCATTTCACATGATTACCAGAGCTGCAAATGTTATGCATATTTCACTCAGCCAGTGGATATGCTAATTTGAGTGCTAAGTTATTTGTTCTAAAATTACAAAAGAGCAAATTTCATTTTAAGTATCAGCCACCTACTAATAGTAATTATGACCATAAATCATCCAGAGAAAAGACATTTTCTCTGGCAGACACTGGTTCAACCCAGCCCAGGCGCCTCGGGCACACGCCTTCCTCGAGTGGGCACCACACCCAACATGTGGCGGCAAGTGGCATCCCGGACTTGTGTACCCTGTGGGCTCACAGACTGCATACACTAAGGTCCAGATGTCATTCTGAGGCCAAGAAGCTGAATCCACAAGGAAAGCCAACAGCGGCCTGTGGGGCCCTTAACCTTGTGTGTCCAGCACTTAAAACTGGAATTCCTTCACTTCAATGTATTATCCACCCTTTTGCATGAAAACATGTGACATTCCCCAAATTCTCAAATTGCTACTCTGCTGAACCCTATAGCAGGGCTGTGGTGCTCAGGGGTTCCTCCTCACTCTGTGTTCACAGGGTATCCCTCCTGCTTCAGCACAGAGACAAGCACATCCAGTCATGCATGCATGTGCACACATATACACACATGCACACACAAGCATGTGCACACATATACACACGTGCACACTCATACATGCATGCAGTCATGCCCATTCACAGGCACACTCATGCCTGCACATATACAGGCATACCTGCATGCATACACACATGCACACACTCATACATGTAAGCATACACCTGCAGACATGTACACATATGCACACACGTACATGGGTACACTCATGCATGCATGCAGTCATGCCCATTCACAGGCACACTCATGCCTGCACACATACACACATGCACACCTGCATGCATACACACATGCACACACTCATACATGTGAGCATACACCTGCAGACATGTACACATATGCACACACGTACATGGGTACACTCATGCATGCATGCAGTCATGCCCATTCACAGGCACACTCATGCCTGCACACATACACACACACACACCTGCATGCATACACACATGCACACACTCATACATGTGAGCATACACCTGCATACACGTACACGTATGCACACACGTACATGGGTACACGTATGCACGCATGTACATGGGTGCACGTATGCACACGTACATGGGTACACTCATGCATGCTGATCTTGTTCTGATTCTGCTTCCCTACTGTGTCCTCAGAACTCTAAGCAGTATCTTGTCACCATTGTGGTGCCCCTTTTTTCTTACCCTTCTCAAGATGAAAATGGATCCAGTTTTGCAAGGAGTCAGGCTGGATCTGCCTCTCTTACCCCAATGACTCCTAAGAGATGTTTATGGAGAGTTTGTGGTTCATTGTGGAAATACAGTAAATGTGAACACAGCCCACCACCTCTCTCACTGGCTGGGAGGAAGCTCGGCACATCCTGTACCACATGCACCTGCTCTGCTTCCTCCCATCTCTGGGCATCGCTGTGGCCAAGGCAGACATGGCCTAAAAATCCATGGCCCCTGCCCAACCCTGTCTCTACCACCACCGTGGAAGGCCCTTCCTGGGTTCAGGCTTCTCGCCTGACTCTGCCGTGAGGGCAGGGGAAGGCTGTCATCAGCAGCAGGATGCACACGCCTTCTGAAATTGTGCTACACTTTCCACTGAGGCCCATAAAATCCAGCTGATGTGAGCTGGCATCCCACAGCAGGAACCAAAGAGGGAGGAGGGGAGGTTCCTGGACAGCAGGCTCAGCACCGGCACCTGTTGCCTCCAAGCCGCAGACAGGACTCCTCAGAAGCCTGTGAGCTGCTGGCCACTCACTAATCGCCCTTCCTGAGAGGGGCTCACTGAAGACCCTGCTTTGAGGCCGGAATGACCAAGGCCTTGGGATCCAACTGCAAACAGGAAAGCATCTTCCCAGACAGCACCAACACACGCAGCAACGGGAACGCCAGGATCCCGTGGCTGTGCAAACATGGAGATGCAGGTCTGTTGGGGAAGTTGCTGAACCTGAACTGAGACAGCCCCTGAGAAGGGGATGCGGGGGCTTCACCTGTGTCAGCACCACTCACTTGGTACAAGGAACACACACAGATTTCCTCATCTAAAAAATATAACGAAGCAGAGTGAAGTAATCTACACCCAGCCTTTTCCTCCCTGGCCCCGCCAGCCTCCCCCGCTCTTCAGAGCTCACAGCCTCCACGCCCAATCCGACCCTGTTACTGTCAGTCACTCTGTGTCTTTGTCCTGTCCCCCTCTACAGCCTTAAAAAAAACCATGCCAGCACCCCAGGAACCCCAGTCCCTACTGCCTGGAGCAGGTCCTTCGATGACAGATGTCACCTGCAGCAGTGGCAGTCTCACCACCGTGGGTTTCAACGCCAGAGCCCATCCCAGATGTGATTCCTGTCAAAGCCATGTTTCCCACCTCTCCCTGCAGAAAACGCTAGGGCTTAGGACAGCCTGAGGCTCTGGGGTTATGTTAAATCACATTCTTTCCTAGGAACGAACGCATCATCATAGAAAAGGAAGGTGCGGTGTTTGAAGAGATGCTCTTTTTAAACATCATCCTCATTTTTAACATTCTGGAGAGAGAGCAGGGTGCCCAGGCTCCAACCCCACCTCCTCTGCAGCAAACACAACGCCATGCACCTGGCAAAGCCTCCCTTCTCCCTCGCATTCTCAGATGTAAATGAGAATGCACCCTGCCCACTGCAGGGGGGGTAAGAGTGAAGCGCCTGCCTGCTGGCGGGTGGGCACTGCCTGGGCCATAGCTACCCCCCAATCTCAGCATCCCCTCCCGGCAGCACAGACCCTTGGGACCAAGGAGTCCCCACACCCCACTGAGGTTTTCTAAATGTTTCCATCGGATAGAAAACAACGTGTTAAACCAGGGCGGCATCCAGGCAGGAATAGAAAGCCATTTCCACATTAAGAACCCCTATTCTAGGAATCAGCCTGAAAAGTGAGAGATTAAAGCGCCTCAACCCGGAGGCGGGGCTGCCTCTGCCAGGCTGGGCGTGGGAGGACAGAGACCCCCGGACCCTCGTCTCAGGCAGCCCTGCGGTCAGGGCATCTGGCTTCTGTGGCCCAAGGCTCAGATGAAAGCTGTGATTGCAATTTCAAAGACAAAAGGAAGAGGCAGAGAGGGAGAGAGGGAGGAGGAAGGCTTCTGGCTCCTCCCAGATCTGTCTCTGACAAGAGGGAGGCAGCCCTGGCAGCTCCTGCCAGGCCTGATTGCCCATCCCTGACTGTGGCTTGCGGACAGGGCTCGGGGGGCAGCAGGGGGCAGCAGGAGACAGCGCTCAGCCCCTCTGCCGAGAGCCTATGACCAAGGGACCTGGCAGCGGCCTGGACGGAAGCCAGCCCACCTCCACATGAGAGGGACTGACTGCTTCCCTGAAAGCCCAGTCCCAGTCTGGGGACAACCCCTGCAGTGTCCCCCTTCCCTGCAGCCTCCCCCTTCCCGGCAGCCTCCCCTCCCCTTCCCTGCACCCCCTCCCCTTCCCTGTGCCCCCTCCCCTTCCCTGTGCCCCCCTTCCCTGCGCCCCTTCCCCCCTCCCTGCACCCCCCTTCTGAGCCCCCTCCCCTTCCCTGCAGCCTCCTCCTTTCCTGCGCCCCATCCCCCTTCCGGGCAGCATCCCCCTTCCCTTCCCTGCACCCCCTCCCCTTCCCTGCGCCCCTCCCCCTTCCCTGCACCCCCTCCCCTTCCCTGCACCCCTCCCCCTTCCCTGCACCCCCTCCCCCTTCCCTGCGCCCCCCTCCCCTTCCCTGCTCCCCTTCCCCCTTCCCTGCAGCCTCCCCTCCCCTTCCCTGCACCCCTTCCTCTTCCCTGCGCCCCCTCCCCTTCCCTGCAGCCTTCCCCTTCCCTGAGCCCCCTCCACCTTCCCTGCGCCGCCCTCCCCTTCCCTGCTCCCCTTCCCCTTCCCTGCAGCCTTCCCCTTCCCTGCGCCCCCTCCACCTTCCCTGCGCCCCCTCCACCTTCCCTGTGCCGCCCTCCCCTTCCCTGCAGGCCTCCCCCTTCCCTGCAGCATCCCCCTTCCCTGCGCCCCTCCCCTTCCCTGCAGCCTTCCCCTTCCCTGCACCCCCTCCACCTTCCCTGCACCGCCCTCCCCTTCCCTGCTCCCCTTCGCCCTTCCCTGCACCCCACCTTCCCTGCAGCCTCCCCTCCCCTTCCCTGCACCCCTTCCTCTTCCCTGTGCCCCTTCCCCTTCCCTGCTCCCCTTCCCCCTTCCCTGCACCCCTCCCCCTTCCCTGCAGCCTCCCCTCCCCTTCCCTGCGCCCCCCCACCTTCCCTGCGCCCCCCTCCCCTTCCCTGCTCCCCTTCCCCCTTCCCTGCGCCCCCCTCCCCTTCCCTGCTCCCCTTCCCCCTTCCCTGCGCCCCCTCCCCCTTCCCTGCAGCCTCCCCTCCCCTTCTCTGCACCCCTTCCTCTTCCCTGCGCCCCCTCCCCTTCCCTGTGCCCCCTCCCCCTTCCCTGCAGGCCTCCCCCTTCCCTGCAGCATCCCCCTTCCCTGCGCCCCCTCCCCTTCCCTGCAGCCTCCCTCTTCCCTGCGCCCCCTCCCCCTTCCCTGCGCCCCCTCCCCCTTCCCTGCGCCCCCCCTTCCCTGCTCCCTCTCCTCCTTCCCTGCGCTCCCTCCCCTTCCCTGAGCCCCCTCCCCCTTCCCTGTACCCCTTCCCCCTTCCCTGTGCCCCTTCCCTGTTCCCTGCGCCCCTCCCCCTTCCCTGGGCTGCCAAGCAAGGGGCTCCGTTGGGTGACATGCAGCCCCACCTTGGCCAGGTGACCCAGCCCCACCCTGCCCGCTGCACGTAGGGGTGGGTGTTGCTCAGGCCCCTTCACCTGCCGATCCAGAGTACGGAGCCCCCCAGTAAGTCCTCCCCAATTCTGAGGCTTTCAATCACGGCCCCAGCCCAGCGTTTTGGGGACCCGTCCCTTCCTTGTCTTGGCCACACTCTCAGCGCAGGGCATTTCTGGAGGTTGACACACATGGCTGCATTCCTCGCAGAGGAGGGTCCACAGCCAAATTGATAGCGGGAGGAGGGATAATCACCCAGAAGATTCTGGAAACTTCAGCCTCAATGCCTCAAAGAGCAGGAAGATGGGTGCCCCATCCTGAGGGCTGCACGGTGGCCTGGATCTTAGACCTACAAGGCAGGACCCCAAAACAGTTATAAGTGGCATGTTCTCTGCGCCACTGCACACTCAATTGCCATGAACGACGGGAGCTGACCGCTGGCAAGTTCGGGCCAAGGTTTCTCCTGCAGGCACGAGGGCCTGCCTGCTGCACAGCCTCTGGGCCCTGTTCCTGCGGGGACACCTGTCCGTCCCCTGTGCTGGGAGGAGGGGCCTGAGGCTCACACTCCTTCCATGCTGGGCCTGTTCTGCCGGGCACAGATGTCACACGTGAGCAGGAGCTGGGAGGGCACACACGAACATGGATGAGTGACCGTGCCTTACTGCAAAGGTGGATCCTTGGGGCTCAGGCCCCTCCAATTCACCTCCACCCCATACGCCTGGTCAGTCCGCTCCATCACAACGGTGATGTGTGTGCTCAGCAGAGGCTGAAAGGGCCAAGGTCCTCCTCACGTCTTTGGCTTCTGTAAAGTCGGTTCTTGTTTGAAGCTGGGGCCACAATTCTAAGGCAGTTCCTGATTTCAACTCCTCCTGTTCACAAAATCAGCTTCCCACAGAAAAAGAACCAGCTCACTCCACCCTGGAAGAAGGGCAGCGAGCTGGGTACCAGGACGACCATCAAGTCCTATCATTTATTTTTAGGAAAAACAAAACCTCTTACTTTGATTAATTTCCTTATTTCAGGTTCCTAATTGCACAGATTTATTTAAACTCTCTTAAGAGTAAGAAATTGTACCAAATTCAGGATACCTACCAGAATTGTTTGTTTTATTTTTAAAGTCCAGGAGTTACTTTTTGGGAAATGCGCTCTCCATGCTACACATTCCTCCTTCATTCATCTGAGGACATTAAGAGCAGCAACCTCAACTATATTTATTCTAAATGGCACGTGGTTTTAATCAGCTCTTGGTTTTTAATCGGCTCTGGTTTTTTGTCCTCGATTTCCTGAAATGGGATAATACCTTCAAAAGAAGGATGTTTGCTGAGTCATTCTTCGGGACTAAGAAAACATTTCTAACCTTGCTTTCACAGATAAAAAGTTAAAGACAAGCTTTGAAAAAGTATCTGATGAAAATCCTTGAACATTAAATACTGCAGGTGCAGGTAGCCAGGCTATGCCGGGGATGAAATGGTTAAGCTAATCTCAGAGAACTTCAACCGGTAACTCTCATGTGCTGGATTAAAATATAGTATGACCCATGAAAGAACAGTACCAAAAGTGAGAATAAAGTGAAGAAAGATAGATGTATTGCTCAGGATTGCTGAGACACGGCACACGTGAACCACACAGCCTACCCTGCTGTAAATGTGAACTTCAGACATGTGGTACTTCAGACACATAATTTAAAAGGTAAACAAGCTTTTTAGCAGTACTGGGCTGACTTAGTTGTGGTCTCTGATGAAAGAGAGGAAAAATCCAGTTCACAGTTTCTCAGTCATTGTTAAAGCACCAAGCCCTCTAACAAAAAGACCTTATCATCTCAAGACCCCCCTTAGGAAATGTGAGTTATATCATCATCATCATCATCATGGAAACAGCCTCTCCCACACTTTGATGTGCATGTGAACCAGCTGGGCCCTGTTAAAGGAGTATTTCTATTCCCCGGGCCTGGGACGGAGCCAAAGATTCAGCATTTCCAAAACACTCCCTGGTGACTCGTCCGCCGGGCTGCCCACCACACTGAGAAGCAAGGGCATCACATGTGGAAATCATCCGTAAAGTGAAAACTTCGGTCAGCACATTATAAAAATTGTTAAAAGTAAATTTAACAAACTCTTTACAATTTGTTTTCTGGATCCAAATTCTTCATCACCCGGATAAGAAATGATTGGCCTTATACAAATTATTTTAGGCCAGGCCCAGTGGCTCACGCCTATAATCCCAGCACATTGGGAGGCCTAGAGGTCAGGAGTTCAAGACCAGCCTGGCCAACACGGTGTTTAGTCTCTACTAAAAAATACAAAATTAGCCGGGCATGGTGGTGCGTGCCTATAATCCCAGCTACTTGGGAGGCTGAAGCAGGAGAATCACTTGAACCTGGGAGGTGGAGGTTTCAGTGAGCCAAGAATGTGCCACTGCACTCCAGCCTGGGTGACAGAGCAAGACTCCATCTCAAATATATGTGTGTATGTGTGTGTGTATATATATATATATATATATATATATACACACACACCCTCCAGTGTGTGTGTGTGTGTGTGTGTATAATTTTAAATTAATTATGTGGGGAAAATCATACGTCAACTAATTTTTACAAATGTATTAGGTTCAGTTTTAAGACTGGATGTATATTTAAATATACATTGTAATTTAATTAAGATTTAAAAGACAAAAACTGCTTCCTGGCCCTGATGATTAGAACTCTTACACTTGAGCTAAAAAAAAAAAAAAAAAAAAAAAAGGTTTATTTTGAAAACTTTATTTTTAAGTGATGAGATAGGAAAGACTATTGCCTTCTGCTCCTTTAGACACCTGTCCACAAACACCACTCGCATTGTGGGTGAGAGGATTCTGCACTTCCAATAATGAAAAGACAAATTAGATCCAATTGTTACTACAGTTTCCCCTTTTAACCCTGATATTTGCTACAGGCAACTGGATATGCCACGTGAGACTTTATCAGAGGATGGGACTGACACTTTAGGAGGACAGTCTGAGGTAAATTTGAAAAATAATTTCTTTTTATCTTCCTGTTGAGCTCGCCACATTTCCAGTGTGCTGGGAATTACTACCATCCACTGTAGATACAGGTTAATTGACACAGAACAAAGAAGAAAAACTACTTAAAACTCTGTAAAAGTCCCCCAGGGAATTAGCAAGTCTCAGCTGGTGGCAGCTCTGGAGGGCACAGGTGCTGTGGGTCGTTAACAAAACCAGGCTTGGGCTCAAAAACATTTGAAAAATACGGGTTGAAATTTCACACACTCTTCTCTGTGGAACTCCGAACCTTCACTATTCCAAAGGGCCACGCTGGCTTCCAAGGAAGGATCCTGCAGACGCTGCCAAACGCCCCAGCCACAAAAACGTCCACCCACTGCTTCTCACTGGGGCGCAGCAAACCAGACAACAGAACTGAGGTTGAAAAACGTGACCAGGGCTGTTAAACGCCATCTAGCCCAACGGTTTTCGCTCTTAAGCCCCTGCAGGGCCTGCTAGAACAAAGCTGCGGGGCCCAGTCCCTGAGTTTCTGACCTAATGGGTCCGGAGCAGGCCAGAGAATCTGCATATCTAACCAGTTCCCAGGCGAGGCTGGTGCTGCTGGGCCCCGCTCCTCCCGCGGCGGGTCAGGCAAGCGCCTTGCACAGGCGAGGGTGTGACAGGCTCTGGGCCAAGTCCGCTGGGAGCTGGGCTCTGCGGCTTCCCGCCTCCCGCTCGGAGTCCAAATGTGTGAGGCACGGAGCACTCAGGGCGCCCTTCCGGTAATGGGAATTTTATCAGCTTTATGAAGTCTGGTGTTTTTCTATTTTCATTATTTTAAAACTTTTTTAACTATGACATTTTCGTGCCTTCCCAGGCAAAGCAGCAACAACCCACTTGCGGAGCCGCAGAGGGGAAATCATCACTCCTTCCTGGAAGGAAAGATGTGTTTTATCGTCTCTTGTGTTTTAAGTTATCCTCAGACCCTCTCCCCGCCCGGGGCTAGAGCCAAGCAAACAGAGCTCTGCCCAGTGACTCCAAGGGTCTCAGAGCCTCTGTACCCCCCGATTTCAGCAGATGCAGCGTCCCAGTTCAGGAGGCCCCGCTGCTCGCATTCCTCCACCCAGGACGTGATCAATGGGCCCATCCTGAACGTGAGAACAGCTTGCCTTCTGCTGGGAAGCCCCGTTCCCATCCCCGACACAACGCCAGGCTGAGGCTGAGGCTACCTTCTTGTGAATCTTCCCCCTGTCCCCAGTCTGGGAGGCAGATCCAAGAAGACAGCTCTGTCAGCAGTCGCGGGGGGGGACCTCCTGCCTCCAGACAGCACAGCAGAGGGAGGGGCAGTGCCAGAGCCCCGGCCACCCTGTGTTGGAGTCAGAGACCACCAAAGGTGCGGTCACAGCGGCCTTTTCTGTGTAGCCGGGCAGAAAAGTCACCAAGGAGGCCAACGCGTGTTTCGGCAGCCCTGGATTTTTTGAAGTTTTATTTATTGAGGATATGTTGACCCGCCTGGAGCTTTCATTATCGATCTACTTAGTGTCATAGAGTCAAGTTCTACCCCTGAAAGTGAGACAGCCTGAGCCACCAGCACCGCGCCCAGCTCACATCGTGGCTTCTAACCACGTCACCATCCTCCTAGCTCTGCGGATGCCTGCGATGTCCGAACTGCCTTAAGGTGAGGCGAGTGTCAGCACTGAACACAAAGCCTCAGGAGTGATAAAGCCGTCACGGAGTAAAACGCACCATCCTCTCCTCGTTCCGACTCTCTGCTCCTCTCCCTAGAGCTTGATTCCATCCCAGGGCCGGGAGAAAAGTGAGAGAAATTAATCTCAGCAGCTTCGAGCACAAGAAGAACTGGCTTGCTCTGGGGTAGGCAAACCATGGTCTGCCACTGCCATATGTTTCTGTATTAATAAAGTTTTATGGAAACACAGCCACGCCCACTTGCTTACAGATTGTCTACGGCCACTTTTGTCCTATAATAATTCAATAGTTGTGACAGAGACTGGCCTGAAAGGAAACAATTTTTACAAAAAAACTTAGCCAACTCTTGATTTATTAGTAGGAGATCAGGTTCTTCACAGGATCAAAAGAAGGTTAGAAAACTGGCTTGGAGAAATGGGCAGGAAACAAGACAGGTGCCCACCAGAACATGGTCACAACCACACAGCACCATCACATCTGGACCAGCCCTGGACGCAGCCACCCCTCAGGGGTCCATGGCCACCAGCCCCACCCCTGCTCCTCGGGACGCCTTCCTCCTGGCTGCACTTGCCGAGTCCCCTGGAGCACGGAAAAGGCCTCACCTGTGTCAAATGGCCTCACATCCCCCAGTTCACACAGCGAGGCTAGGTGGACACACCCAAACCTGGACGCCACCACACACCATGCTGTTGATTCCACAGCCTGATTTTACAATAGAAAATAGATTCTTTTCTTGTCAAATTCACAGCTGAGCCACTTTTCCCTCACCCCCAGCCACTGTGTCCATCAGCCACTGTGTCCATCAGCCACTGTGTCCATCAGCCACTGTGTCCATCAACTACTGTGTCCATCAGCCACTGTGTCCATCAACTACTGTGTCCATCAGCCACTGTGTCCATCAACTACTGTGTCCATCAGCCACTGTGTCCATCAGCCACTGTGTCCATCAACTACTGTGTCCATCAGCCACTGTGTCCACCAACTACTGTGTCCATCAGCCACTGTGTCCATCAGCCACTGTGTCCATCAACTACTGTGTCCATCAGCCACTGTGTCCATCAACTACTGTGTCCATCAGCCACTGTGTCCATCAGCCACTGTGTCCATATGACTTTCACCACTGGCCCCTTGACTCCAGGATGGGACTCTCTTCTCATCCATGTGTAATTCCAAACTCACATTTGACTCAGATACCCAGTCTAAACCTTTCTGGACTCTAACTGCGCAATACCAGCTTCTCTCTACCCTCCCAGCTGTGTACCATGTGCAGGTTTAATCAACAGGTCCTTGATGTCTTCATCTGAGTCACTGAAACAAGTAGGAAAAAAGAAGGCAGAAGAGGTGGATGGAAGGATGGCACCCCTTCCTCCCCCGGCCCGTCTCCCCACCAGGTTTCCCAAACTGGAAGCATCTGTTCATTGCACCTCTCTGAAGAGGCAGAGCCGGCACCACAGGAATGGAGGACTTGGAAGTAACAGTACCGAACACTGACGATTCTACTGAGAGAATGGAAAGAGCTCCTGGTTACGAACAAAAAGTTACAGATATTAGTCATGTTACCATGGACAAATCACTCACTCTGTCTGCACCTGTTCACTTAAAACATTATTGGGAACTGGCCGGCCACGGTGGCTCACGCCTGTAATCCCAGCACTTTGGGAGGCCGAGGCAGGCGGATCATTTGAGGGCAGGAGTTCTAGACCAGCCTGGCCAACATGGAGAAACCCTGTCTCTACTAAAAATACAAAAATTAGCCAGGCGTGGTGGTGTGTGCCTATAATCCCACATACTTGGGGGGCCAAGGCAGAAGAATCGCTTGAACCCAGGAGGCGGAGGTTGCAGTGAGCCACACTCCAGCCTGGGGGACAAGAGTGAGACTGTCTCAAAAAAAAAAAATGGAAAAAAAATTATTGGGAATTGTTTTATATCATAAAAGCCTAGAAAATTAAGAAAATGCAGAAAATCTCAAAGAATAATATAATACCAGTTAACTCATTACCCAGAGATAAATTCCTTATTAATATTTTGGTTTTCAGCTACTTTTCTTTGCATATATGAAAGACCTGGGGTCATACTGTACACACACCTTTATTTTTTGTCCAACTTGTACATCCTGGGGTCCATGTCCAGGATGTGCAGGTTTGTCACATAGGTAAGTGTGTGCCATGGTGGTTTCCTGCACAGAGCATCCCCTCACCTGGGTATTTAGGCCAGCGTCCATTAGCAATTATTCCTGTGCTCTCCCTGCCCACCCCCACAACAGGTGCCCAGTCTGTGTCGTTCCCCCCCATGTGTCCATGTGTTCCCATCATTCAGCTCCCACTTATAAGTGAGAACATGCAGTGTTTGGTTTTCTGTTCCTGTGTTAGTTTGCTGAGGATAACAGCTTCCCGCTCCATCCGTGTCCCTGCAAAGGACATGATCTCACTCTTTTCTACGGCTGCATAGTAGTCCATGGTGTGTACGTATGTACCACACTTTCTTTATCCAGTCCCTCACTGATGGGCATTTAGGTTGGTTCCATGTCTCTGCTGTTGTGTAGACACAACTTTATAACCTGCACTTTTTACTTATAACACATTGTGAACAATTCCCTGTCCTTAGTATTTCTCATCATGAATTTTAATCATTGCTTAATAACTATTTCTATACATGCACATCATCTAGCTAACCAATTCCCTCTTGAAGAAACTACATTGTTTCCAATATTTCCCATTAAAAATAATACTGCAATACGCAATCTTGATTGTAAGTCCTTGGAGAGATCTCTGATTTTTTCCTCTTAGGATACTTTCCCATAAAAAGAATTCTAGATATTTTAAAGGTATATATGTAAGACTTTCAAAATATCTTGCCAAATTGCCCTGTCACCAACAGAATATGAGTGAACCTTGAAACCTCAGCTTCTTAATTTGTTAAAATACAAACTATGTTCCCCTCCTCACCCTATAGGGTTCCCGGGAAAATCTAAGGCTCTAACAAAAGTTAAAACATGAACTCTGATGCAGGTAGGATTATCATCGCATCATAAGTCACTCAGGGACCTGCCTCTTTTTTCCCACTATATCACTGAGGCATAAGTCTGAACCACTGTTAGTCAAAAAAATACATAAATGAAATAAAATAATATAAACCCATGGGACACTTCTGGCAAAATGAAGCCTCCAGGCAAGGCCATGCTTTAGGACCTGCTGATGCAATTTGCTGCCAGCTCCAGAACCACCAAGATGGAGTAAAAGCTTTTCGTTCCATATGCAGCTGTGTGTGCTCTGTGAGGGTGCAGAATTCTCTCTGTTGGCTGGTTCCCAAGCCATTCCTTCTCTACAAAGGTGACATCTAATCGTGCACAATGGAACACCTGTGTGGTGTCCAAGTCCCCCGTTCACTACCAGAGAAAAATTAATGCAGGGCTGTCAACAGGCTCCTAAGGTTAAATAACAATAGTTTTTAAATCCTGAGCTGTAACACAAAGGCACATTTAATTTGAAAGCATGTATTTCTGCCTCTGCCTTTTGGTTTAGAGGACTTCATTCTGCCCTGGACAGTGAGAAGAGGGAATGGGGAGAGGAAGAGGAAGAAAAGGAGTGTGAAGTAGGAGGGAACGGAGGAGCCAGGGTGGGAGGGGGGTGGGGTGACCTGAGCACGCGCCTCACTCCTGGAACCCTGATTCTTCCACCGTACACGTGTATGCCATCACCATGCCCTGCGTCCTTAAGGGGTTCAATGTGATGCTAAATAACATGAGCCCAAATAGTGCCTGCCATAAGCAGGCATCCAGTAATCCCAAGTGGTGGCTGTTAACAACACACTGAGTACCGCCTGGCAGCTACAGTGGGTCAGACGCTGCACCGGGTACAGCAGGAAGCACAGAGCCCACTGCGCATCCTCACATGTGATGGCCGAGGGGCCACCTCAGGGCTGCAGAGGGTGAGGAGGGCAAAGAGCTGGAATTTCCAGAGGGCTTGGGACGTGCTCTGGTACAGGGCACACAAGGCCGGTGCTGAGCCACTGTGCAGCTGGGAGAGGGCGAGTTCTGTGGGGAAGCACAGAGAAAGCAGAGGCTCCATGGGAAGCTTCGGCTTCGGACAACCCCAGTGGAACAGGCGGGCCATTAGGAGAACACAGGAAAGTGAGACACACACAAGGAAGTCCCCTCTCCCCGGAGGTGCCAGACTCAGGTGGGGCTGCCACTGGCAGCAATCATGAAGAACGTGGCCAAGGCTGCGGGCTCCACAGTGAGGCTGTGGATTGAACCTGAGTTTGAGCCCGGCTTTGTCCTCCTTCAGTAGAATGACGTGAGTGACACCGGCCACACAGGTGTGGTGGCAATTGCGTGGAGCAAAGCACTTCAGAGGCTTCCTGAGCCAAGCACACGGGAGAGGAACCCACCCAGGCCACCTCCCACCTAGCACCTACTGCATCTAATACCCACACTTCATTTATTTTGCTTAACATCCGTCTTCTCGTTGAATGGGAGCCCTACAGGCCCGGGGTCTACAGGAGCTCCATAAACAGTGAACTATTGGCCACCAAGGCAGTGGTATGATGATGGTGACAGCCACGGAGGAGTGTGGCCACTGGCATGAAGGGCCCGATCTTCCCCCAACCCCACCTCCACCCAGGCTTGGCCACTGGCTTGCTATGACATGACAAGACAGATGCAGGGGGCCTCCGAAGGCCTGGGTGTCTCCTCACTCCCCCGCCCCTCCGCCATTGCCATAGGAAGGACACACCTGGGCCAGCCCGATGGTTGCAAGAGCAGGATGGCAGGTGCATGGGCAGAGACACTAGGGCCAGCCCAGCCCAGAGCAGCCACAACCAATCATGAAGGACACCACTCTGGCTCGGGGTGGTTTGACTGCTGGCCAATACCAGGGATTCCAACCTGACTAGAGAGGCCCCAGCACGGTCAGCTGAGGAACATCAGGAGGTTACTGGGGGGAATGGGCTCTGAGCTGGGTATGAAGGGTGGAGAGGCAGGGAGAGGGGTGGGTAAGCTATGGGTCAGAACAGGCATCCATGACGATCTCTCAGGACCCAGGGCTTGCATGTGGGGCAAGGACTGCACACATGGATGTCAGTGAGGACCGTCCAGGGGACAGCCCTGCGCTAGGCAGGAAATTGCACACACAGAGGTCAGTGAGGACCGTCCAGGGGATAGCACTGCAGTGTGCAGGAGACTGCACACACGAAGATCAGTGAGGACCATCCAGGGACAGCCCTGCGCTGCGCAGGAAATCACACACATGGGGGTCAGTGAGGACCATCCAGGGGACAGCCCCGCACTAGGCAGGAAATTGCACAAACAGAGGTCAGTGAGGACCGTCCAGGGGACAGCCCTGCGCTGGGCGGGAAATCACACGCATGAAGGTCAGTGAGGAACATCCAGGGGACAGCTCTGTGCTAGGCAGGAAATTGCACACACGAAGGTCAGTGAGGAACATCCAGGGGACAGCCTTGCTCTGGGCAGGAAATCACACACACAGAGGTCAGTGAGGACCATCCAGGGAACAGCCTCTGCAACAGGCAGTGGACAGGAGACCGCATGCACGGAGGTCAGTGAGGACTGCCCAGGGGATAGCGCTGCAGTGTGCAGGAGACTGCACACATGAAGTTCAGTGAGGACCATCCAGGGGACAGCCCCACGCTGGGCAGGAAATCACACACATGGAGGTCAGTGAGGACCATCCAGGGGACAGCCCCATGCTAGGCAGGAAATTGCACACACAGAGGTCAGTGAGGACCGTCCAGGGGATAGCGCTGCAGTGTCACGAAGGTCAGTGAGGAACATCCAGGGGACAGCCCTGCTCTGGGCAGGAAATCACATACACGGAGGTCAGTGAGGACCATCCAAGGGACAGCCCCACGGTAGGCAGAAGGCAGGTGGGCAGGGGGCAGGAGACCACAGGCATGGAGGTCAGTGAGGACCATCCAGGGCACAGCTCCACGGTGGGCAGGGGGCAGGAGATGACGCTGTGGTCATCCGAAGGCTTTCGATGGTCGGCAGGACTATGAACTGAACCAGTCAGTGGGGGCTTCCACAGGCTGCTGAGCAGTGAGGGGACATCTGAGAAGGTATATCTGGCACCTGTCCAAGCTGATTAGAACAAGGAGAGTCAGGAGTGAGGAGGATGCATGGATCATCAGGGCCAGGATGACAGAGGAGGAACAGGGGAAGTCAGGGTCAGGACAAGGGTGTGGCTGTGACTCAGCAACTGAAAGAACGCAGGAGCTGCCCAGCTCCAGGGGTGTGGTGAAGACAGCCTGTGGGGAGCTGGAGAGGAGCAGGTGCAGAAGTGGCTCCGCTCCTGTGGGTGTCGGGGCAACGTGGGACGCTCGGAGCAGGTGAAGAAGTGGCTCCTTTCCTGTGGGTGTCGGGGCAACGTAGGACGCTCGGAGCAGGTGCAGAAGTGGCTCCGCTCCTGTGGGTGTCGGGGCAACGTAGGACGCTCGGAGCAGGTGCGGAAGTGGCTCCGCTCCTGTGGGTGTCGGGGCAACGTGGGACGCTCAGGAGGGGGCCTCAGCACGCAGGAAGCTGAGCTCACAAGGGGTCGGATTGCAAGATGTCTTCAGAGGTGGAAGCTGATGAGGGTGGAGGTAGGTGGTTTCTAAAGATAAGAAGGGGAGGAAGAAGATGGGGACTGGGAGGGGAGAGGGAGAGAGAGAGCAGAAGGATGAGCTTCTGTTGAAGAGAGAGGCGCCACACGCAGCCTCCACGCAGCCTCCACCCAGCAGGTGGGACCAGTGGACAGGCTGCGGCTCACAGGGTCCTTGCTCAAAGGCGGCAGCAAATGCACCATTCACTTCCCTTCCTTGCCGGCCCATCAGTCACAGCATCGGAAGAATGAATAGTGCTCCCTGCTCCCTAACGTGCAATCGGGGCTGGAGCCGGAGACCCCTCCACCCTGCAGTCAGGGCCAGCGGGGCTGTCTCAGGCAGCACATCTAAAGGCCTCTCCAAGCCATGCACCCGCCCTGCAGGAAAGAGCTCGGCATCCTGGCATCAAGTCTGCCATTCAGGCCACACTGGGACTTGGTGTCCAGTCCTCATCTCTTCTTTCTAGAAACCCAACTTAAAGATCAAGGTGACACAGAACCAGAGCTTAGCAGCCAAGATCAGAATAGCACAGATGCATAGTCACCTCAAAGCCCATCTGCTTTGTTCCGGGATCCCCCAGCCTCATTTCCATCTCTGTCATGGGCTCTACTGACAACACACTAGCGGAAGAGACCACACGTCTGTCAGCGCCCACAGGTAGGTGGCCCAGGGGAGCAGGGCCTGTCCTTTGCCCATGCCTGAGGCCACACGGGCAGAGTGGCAGTGGAGGGCTGGCATGCACACAGAGGATGGTGACCTGCAGTGCTCTCTTCCATGGCCGAGAGGGCTGTAAGTGATTTGGTGCATCTTAGATAGTCATTCCACCCGGCAAGCACCAACTCAAGGATGTTCATGGCCCTCAAATGTACACTTGAGGCCAGGCTATGAGGGGAGCATGAAGATAGAGGATGAGACACAAGTCAAGCCTTAAAAAGCCATTCTCTCGGCAGAGAAGAACAGGCACACACAACCAAGCTGCCCATTCCCCAGAGCTGCTAAGGAGACAGTGTTCGCAGATCTTTGATCAGTGGAGACACCCTGAGAGAGACACCTCAGAGCCTGTACTTTCCAGATTTCAAGGCCACACCCCTAAACCTGTTTCCTGGTGTGCAGGGACACATTTAGCTGGGCCCGGTTCTATCAGGGAATATTTCATATAGTTTCAATGTTACAACTTGGCATCCTCGGCTTCTCCCTCTTGGGTCCTGGGGGAGCCCCAATGACAGAACAACTTAGGAGCCCAGGGTGCTCCGAGGAAACATTTCACCAACTCAGCCCACGGCACCCACACCAGGTGCTCATAGACAGCTGCTAAAGAAATGAGTGAATTAATGATGCTTTCTCAAATTCGCACCCCACAAAAACCTCATTCACACTAAGTGTGTGTGTTTACTCTCTCTCTCTCTCTCTCTCTCTCACCCAGAGTCCAGGCTAAGACCATCTCACTCTCTTCAGTTTCTATCTTTTCCAAGATTTCATTTCTTAAAAAGATTCTACCCTTCTTTGCATCCTTTTGAACTCCCTCTTCTATTCCTAACCCTGTTCTCTTTTATTTTCATATTGTAATCACAAAATAATTCACAGATATCAGAAATTCTCCCATTTGATAAAAAATACTGTAATTCCATGTAAGAGAAACAGCCATGTTCTTTAAAAACTGAGGAAAAGAAGAGAAAGAGAAAACTATGAGTAGGTCGGATGTGAATATAAAGAAGAAGCCGACAGGTCGGATGTGAATATAAAGAAGAAGCCGACAGGTCAGGTGAGAATGTAAAGAATAAGCCGACAGGACACTGAGGATGTTTTGCAGGATCACATTCTTCTCAGGGCCGCTTGCTGGGAAACGACATGTGTCGAGTTCCCAGCAGTGGGAGGGCTGTCGTTGAGGAGGCCCAAGGAACGTACCTTCCCGGCCTCCCACAGGGGATTCCTGCCACCCATGTGAGGTCACATGGGGTTGGCAAAGAACCTTCCTTGAGTAATAGAACCATCATCAATAGGTGATTTGAATTTATTTTTCTCAAGTTAAAATATTGAAAACAGTTGGTCAGGAGTTGACGGCAAGAAATGCCAGATGAAATTTTCTGGCACCTTTGACCCTGCACCTCTGAGATAAGATGGCAGTGAAACCTCCTCCGTGTCTACCCTTCATGCTCTTACCTTTTCCTTTCCCTCCTCACCTCAAAATGTCGAGAGGCAGCTGGATGTGCTGGTGTGGTCAGGATGGCTACGCAATGCTATTTGCACTTCAAGTTTTACCTCCTATCCTGGGTCCTGGGCCGAGACCTACAGAGCAGTGTGGCTTGTGATGTTATTTAAGTGGATCGGACAGAGACTATTGAAATGCGAACATGCACATCACGTCAACCTGTGCAGAACTTGGAAGGGAGAACCCACGGCTCACAGAGGGGCTTTTTCCTCCTAGTTCTCCTGAACCATCCACATCTTGTAGGACAAAGAACGAGGGTCCCAACACGAAAAAGGAGGCCATCCACACAGGCTGGCGCCATCCCTCCCATACCTGCCTCTGTAGACATGCTCTGTGCCTTGCTTGGAAAATGGAAACTTCTCCAGGCAACCCTGGCCGCACAGCTTTGCCTCTCACACAATCGCACACATCAGCTTCACCCATGTTTCCAGCTAAGCGTCATGTCCCAGCACACCCCTGGGCACCAGTGCAAGACACGGTGGGAGGCAGCATGCTCACAGCTCCTTGGGTACAAACGGGTTGTTCTCACAGAGGCCGGAAAGGAGCCAGGGGTCCCACATGCACATTGCTAAGTGAAAGCAGCCAGTCTGAAAATCCTGGAAAAGGCAAAACTATAGAGACATTTAAAAGATCAGTGGTTGTCAAGGATTCAGGGAGAGGAAGGGAGATGTGAGTATGTGAAATAGATGACTTTTTTAGGGCAGTGAGGCTATTCTGTATGTTATTGTAACTGTGGATAAATGACATGCATTTATCAAAGCCCACTGAACTTCACAGCACAAAGAGGAACCTTAATTTATGCAAGTTTAACAAAAAAAATCAAGGAGGCTTCAGATCCCGGGACAGAATGCCATGCAGACGGTGATGACAGAATCCTGCGGCATCACAGATGTGTGAAGCCACTGACACCGACGGGGCAGGAGAAAAAGTGCTGCCCTACATAGCTCTGGAAACGAGCAGAGCCTGTAAAACTGAAAGGAAAAGATCCTGTGTATAAGCACTGTGCTCTAGCTGATAAACTTGTTTCCCAAGAGGTACCAGCTAGCAATTCTGACTCTACCACACATGCATGCAAAGTGAACAATGAGGTTAACAGCTGGCAGGTGGTAGGAGGAAGTTCTTCCTATTGGAGTGGAGGTTACAGGTAAGCAGGAGGCAGCGTCTGGAATGATCCACATGGTAAGAGCCTGGAGTTGGAGACGTGAATAAGAGCTCATGGTTAGCTTGGTATAGATACAGATGGTAACAGATAGAAATATTTATAAATATGTGTATATTCCTAGATCTCACAGTCACACCCACATGCACACACACATGCACACACTCACACACATGCACAGTCACACACACACACACACACACACATCTTTTCGCTCCGTCAGCTGACATGTCCTTCAGGCAAGGATATCCCCGCAGTAATGAGCACACACCACGCCCAGCGCTTGATTTCCAAAACCATTCTCAGATAGAAGGGACTAGGACTGCTTGGAGAAATGGCTAATTCTAAGACTGAGACAGGAAATACACAAGATGAGCCTAAAGCCTCTTGTAGTGTCAGAAAGGAAGGAAGTGTTTTCAAAAAGCCATAAAGATGGACGTATTCAAAGGGACAGTTTGTGTGAGGCCACAGAACGGGCTGCCGGCAGCCGAAGCTGGAACAATGTGAGCAAACAAAATGAAAAGTGTTATGTTATAGCCCAAAATGTAACATAAAGTGTTGAATAAATAAATGGGAAGAAAGAGACAAATCTCCTGTGCAGAATTCCAAACAATTTCTGTCTATCCTCTGCCTTCAAGGAAGCAGAGCATGACGCGTCACTCACGAGTGTGGGTTTACACTGTGCCTTCCCTCAGAGAGTGCAGCAGGGAAAGAGGGAAGGGGGGTGAGGGGGAGAAGCCGCAACCCTCCCCACCAAGCCACTGAGCACAGTTGGTATCCACCATGATGGCGCACATTGAGTGTGTGGCTTTGATCTGATGTGATGAGAAGGCACTTCACCCCCATCTTCCTCCCCAGAACTCAAACACATCAGACAAATCCAGGCCAGGGGACATTCTACAGACTGACCAGGCCTCCTCAAAACTGTCAGCATCCTCAAAGCCAAGGAAAGTCTGAGAAAATGTGATAGCCAAGAGGACCCCAGGAGACACGACCACGAAATGTGTGGTAGAATCCTGGATGAGATCCTGGGACAGAGAAACTTCATTAGGTGAAAACTAAGGAAATCTAAATAAAGTAGGGAATTTAGTTAACAGTCACATAACAGTCACTGGTTCCTTAATTATGACAAACTGTGTACTAATGTAGGAAGTTAATTGGGAAACTGGATGTGAAGATATGAGAACTCTCTGTTCTACCTTCAGTTATTTTAGTAAATCTAAAACTGTCCTGAAAAATAGTTTATTATAGACAGAGAGAGAGAAATAGCCACATGGTAGAATATATGAAGCCATCAAAATGCTATAGGTTAATATTTCTTAACACAGAAATAGGTTTATGCTACATTAAGTTTTAAAAAACAAGATGTAAATGTGGAAGATAGAAAAGGCAGCCCCGAAACTTACCAGTGGTCATTTGTCCCGGGCAGCGGGAATGTACTGGCCTTTGATCTTCCTTTTCTGCTTATCTGTGTTTCACATTTTCTTCAAGGAACATGTTAACATCTTTTTAACCCATTATGAAAAATTATACAAGTTATGGGTTATTCAAAGCTCAGTAAAAGCCACTGATACACTAAGTTGAGATTTCAAAGGGTGTGATTTTGAAGCCCTCTCACTACAGGCTTTATCAACGCACGATGACTGCACAGGTCTGTCTTAGCTCTAAAGCACCCAGCACTCTGCATCAACACCACGGGCATCAAATGAGGCGGATGGAAGCCTACAACCCTCAATCAGTAACAGCTTGCTGTTTCGTCCGGGACTGACATAGAAGGATTGTTCACGGGGCCCTAATCTTTCTCTTCTGCCCGCTGAGGATGGTCTTGCCTCATCACGGGTATACCTGGTAAACCTCTGGCTGTTTGCAGAGAGTCCTTGAAAACACAGCAGCACATTCTCCTCGTTTATCAATGAGGAGGGACGGCCACGAAGGGGAGCGGCTGGAGAGAGGGAGTGACGGAGAATGCACAGCTGCATGGAGATGACCCCAGGATGGCAGCAAGGGACATTCCTCAGAATGACGTGGGCTGCCCAGTCCCTGAACAAGCATGGGCCTGGCAGGGGTGTTCCTCAGATGTCTGTGATGCAATTACACCTCTGTGGTTCATGAAAGAGAACGATCTCAGCTGTGTCCACTTAGGGTGTCCCTGTGAGACACGACACATCCCTGCACCCCAGGTGATGGCGATGCCTCCCACTGGCAAAAAGGATCCATGTGTGCAGCAACCCCACCTCTTCCTCAGTGCTCACGGGTGCATCAAAGAGAAACAAAAGAAAGGATATCTACTTTCCAAACACATCATCCATCGACATGCACGCAGCTGTTTACTGGAATTTGCTTTTTCGTTACTTAAGCTAATGAGGTCATTTGGAAGATATTTATGAAAATAAAACATAAGAGGATGAACCTGCCCCATCCATTTGGTTAACAGGAAAACACCTCGCAGATGTAACAGCCATGGCTGACTTCCAGAACTGTCACCATCCGCCTGCCTCAAAGTCACTGGCACGTGTGTGGTTTGCTGCTCCTGGACCCGTTCTCTCAGGGGCATCATTGTGAGGCCTCTGCAGAGCCAGAGGAAAGAAAATCATCTGAAGAAGAGGATTCCGTGACCACTCTTATTTTATCTCCACAGTACTGTTTCTTGCCTAATTTGTGCTGAACATTTACGATGACAAAGACGATGATCAGAAAACAGCAGGCAGAACAAGGTTGCACTATGGCGAGGAGAACTGGAATGCGGAGAGAAAGGGGCAGCCCCGGGCACACAAAGCGGCCGCGTGCACCAGCTGGTGTTTCCCTCCCAGTGAGTGTATTTTTTTTTTTTTTTTTGAGGCAGAGTTTCCCTCTTGTTGCCCAGGCTGGAGTGCAATGGCATGTTCTCTGCTCACCGCAACCTCTGCCTCCTGGGTTCAAACGATTCTCCTGCCTCGGTCTCCTGAGTAGCTGGGATTACAGGCACGTGCCACCATGCCTGGCTAATTTTTGTATTTTCAGTAGAGATGGGGTTTCTCCATGTTGGTCAGGCTAGTCTCAAACTCCCAACCTCAGGTGATCAGCCCGCCTCAGCCTCCCAAAGTGCTGGGATTACAAGCGTGAGCCACCATGCCCAGCCGTGCAAGTGTAATTTTTAAAATCCAGCATCTCAACATCAGGAAGAACTTTACAGACCAGTTTCCCTTCCCACTCAATGTGGCCGCATCACCCACTGCTCCCAATGGGAGGCGAGTCCCAGGGGCTTTTTCCACCTCATTCCATGCTCGCCTTTCTACATCATCTGTTACATGCTCAAGGCTTCCCCATCGGCCTCTGCGATCCCTCTTCCCAGTTCCTTCCTGTTTCCCTACTCTCCATCCTCCTCTCCTGATTCCTTTCCTTGGCTTGTTTTCACCCACGTGCCACTGAAATACCAGCGTCTACCAAATTTTCACTATCGACACCTCCCACGCTTCATCCTCTGTCTGGTCGTCTCTCCACAGCCATGGCTTTAGTCAGGAATGATTCCTAAATACGTTTCCACACCTTTTCCAAGAGTTCCACCTTCATAGTCCAGTCTTTCTGGACGTTGTAACCTCTATCGCACAAACATTTCATACTCGATACTCTAAGGCTGAGCCCCTTTTCACTGTCCCCCTCCCCACCTACCATGATATCCACAGACACGCTGGTGATTGCACCTCACAGAAGCCTCTCCGGCCTTCTCCCCACGCCCCGGCCGCCTGGCCATCTCTTGCCTCAAAGGCCTCCTAAGGAGTCTCCACAGCATTAAGTAATTTACCTTCCAATTCATTCTCCTCTCTCCTACAATTAAAAGTGAATCATTCCAGCCAGTGCAGTGGCTCACACACCTGTAATCCCAGGGCTTTGGAAGGCTGAGGTGGAAGGATCACTTGAGCCCAGGAGTTAGAGACCAGCCTGGGCAACAAAGTGAGACCCTGTTTCTAAAAAACACATAATTTAAATTGTAAAAAATAAATGAAAATCCTCCAATAACATGCAGCCTCTTCTGTATGAAGCCAAAACTTCCTTACAAGGCACAAAGGTGCTTTCCCCTTGTTCCTTCCCATGCCCTCAACTCCCCAGCCCCCTCCCAGCCTGCCTTGCACCCAGCCCTAGGCAGCCACATTCTTGGTGCTTTCTGCCTATTGTTCTTGGTGCTGTTCTTGGTGCTTCTGCCTATAGTTCTTGGTGCTGTTCTTGGTGCTTCTGCCTATAGTTCTTGGTGCTGTTCTTGGTGCTCCTGCCTATTGTTCTTGGTGCTGTTCTTGGTGCTCCTGCCTATTGTTCCTGGTGCTGTTCTTGGTGCTCCTGCCTATTGTTCTTGGTGCTGTTCTTGGTGCTTCTGCCTATTGTTCTTGGTGCTGTTCTTGGTGCTTCTGCCTATTGTTCCTGGTGCTGTTCTTGGTGTTTCTGCTATTCCTGTAACCTGCAAGGCTTTTCTCCACACTGCACCATGGAAAGTCCTCTCTAGTAAACCGTAGCCCAGCAGAACCACTCGTGAGTCCTGTGATTCCTTCCAAACCACTAGACCTGGGGCACCTTGGGCCCCAGCATGGTGCCTCACTCTGATTTTGGACTGGGCACAACACGATTCATCCAAACACCACTTGACAAAGGCCAGCAGGACAGAACAGTACAACGTTGGTTCCACAGTGTGGTCCTCACTGAAGACAGGGCGGGTGGCATTGACCCCCATTCCTGTCCCACAGTTGAGGGCTGACCCACAGGCTTCCTCCTCACTTCGGGGGTGCAAGCCTGCAAGACCAAACAGTCCACAGCCTTGGAGGAGGCAGAGTGCGGGCAGCGCCCCCTCGCACAACCCCAGCAACGACACCTATCACTGCCCACCACAGGCGCACTGTGGGCTGATGGGGTGGGCCACATATGGGGAATTCCAGAACGTGACCCTGTACCTAAATCCCTGCAGTTCCCAAGTCTCACTCAGTCCTTCCCAGACATCTCTTAAGTGGCCTGACTCTGCCTCAGCCCCACCGCCCCCCAGCCTGAGCCCCGTTCCACCTCCTCACTGGCCTCGCTGCCCCTCTGCAATCTCCTCCACCAGCCGCCAGGATCATCTTTACAAAATGCAAAGGTCATATTGCTCCTGAGCTGCAATGCCCTCAGGCAGTCCCCTGCCTTTAGGGTGGAGTCCAAGCCAGCCTCATGGACAGCGTCTCCAGACTCTTCCCCACCATAGCCAGGCAGGCCTCCAGGCGCTTCCAGACTCATCCCCACCATAGCCAGGCAGGCCTCCAGATGCCTCCAGACTCATCCCCACCACAGCCAGGCAGGCCTCCCCAGGCACCTCCATCCCCTTCGTCACACATCCCACACACCCCGGTTTGTTCCCACCAGGCCTTCACTAACATGCCACTGCAGAAAAACCTTCCCTCCCCCCCAGTCTGACTAGAGTCCACTCATTTTTCAGGTACCAAGTTGCACCTTGCTTCCTCCAAGAGGGCTCCCTAATTCCTGACCGGGCAGGGCACCCCTGCAACATTCTCCCAGCTCCCTGGACTCTCCCTGGCCCAGCTCTCACCAACTGCATTGTGATTACTTAAGAACTTGCTCCTCCCTTACAAGAAAATAGACTCCAGGAGGGCAAGAGTGGGTTTATCTCAGTTACTGCCATGGTGTCTATAAAATAGTTAGAGCCCAATAGTTCTTACTGAATCAATCTATCAATTAATTAATAGAGACGATATGGATTTCACAGGGTGGGAGAAGGATATGAACATTAACAGAGACGATACGGATTTCACGGGGTGGGAGGATATGAACATTAATAGAGATGATACGGATTTCACGGGGTGGGAGAAGGATATGAACATACAGGGACATCAGCGCTTGTCCTTTCTGGACTTAGCAAAGGCCATACTCAGTAGCTCAGGTGCCAAGTAAGCCAGAAGTGAAGAAAATGCACAGCCAAGCCGGGCCAGAACGTCCACAGAGGCTGAAGGATACGGCTCAAGCTCCACCTTTAAAAGAGGGTAGGACTGAGATCAACAGAGGATATAAAACTCCAGATTACCAGGACGGCATGACCATAGAGGAAGGACCCACTTGAGGAGGCCACAGCAGGACAAGAGGGAAGGACGAACCTTCCCCAGGGCTAAGGGTCAAACATTCGAGCTGATTAAAAATGTTACTTGAGGCCAGGCGCGGTGGCTCATGCCTGTAATCCCAGCACTTTGGGAGGCCAAAACAGGTGAATTGCTTGAGCTCAGGAGTTCAAGACCAGCCTGGGCAACATGGCGAAACCCCGTCTCTATAAAAAGTACAAAAATTAGCTGGGCATGTTGTTGGGTGCCTGTAATCCCAGGTACTCGGGAGGCTGAGGCAGGAGAATCACTTGAATCTGGGAGGTGGAGGTTGCAGTGAGCTGAGATTACGCCACTGCACTCCAGCCTGGGTGACAAAGCAAAACAACTCTGTCTCTAAACAAAAAAAAACAAAAAACAAACAATACTTGGGCTCCAGGATGCCCATCATCCTGCAGCAGTTTGCACTGAGCTCCCTTTATGCCAACAGGCTCAGGATCCCCAAAGCACTGCAGCGGAGAACAGCCGTGCAGCATCTCAGGCCACACAGTACACAGGCGTCGTCACTGTTTCCAAGAACTTCCTTGGCTGAAAAGTCATTTCAAACTTTGGGGCTATTTTGGCATCTAAGTGGGAAGAGGGAGAAAACATTAAAAGAAGTCCCTTAGTGCTGACACTGTCCTGCCAGCCAGCACATCTCCTCATTTTATGAAGTCGGACTCATCCCAGCTATCTGGGTGAGACACTCAGTTGGCCATGACAGTTAAATTACTTTTTCATACCGAGAACAGAATTAGTCTATAAATAAGTAAAGAGGTGCTAGGGCTGAGTCAGAAGTGCCGATTCCACCTCAAGCTCCTTCCCTGTCCGATCTGCAGGTGGCTCTCAGGGCATGGGGGACCAAGCTGTGTTTGAGCCTTTGCTTTGCATGGGTGGCTCTGAAGGTGATGGAATGGGCTGGCATTCTCCAGCACTCTCCAGCATTTTCTGGCATTCTCCAGCACTCTCCTGCACTCTCCATGTTCATCTGGGTGACTCTGGACCTTCATTCTAAAGATACTCAAGAATCTAGTGGCCATACAACATCCCCAAGGGAGAAAGGGGCCCTTTTTCTCCAATGCTGCTGATGCTGTTTCCCATCATATAAGGACTTTCTCCCATCCCAAGCAGCCAACGGAAAGAAGTGACTCACCTCAGAAAGAAGAAAAAGGGAAGAAGGGTTACCCAATGCCTCCCCTATGGCATGGAAATTCTCCATTTTCCCCGCAACGCCAGCACGGTCGCACTCTGCAAGCAACACCCATCTGTTCTCCTTGCATTTTCCAACTTTACTATCATTAGCCTGAAACCAAGCTTTCCTGTTCGGTGCAATGACTACTCTGCCAAACACACAAGTTCCGAACAAGACATGTGCCATGGGAAACATTTCGATTTAATGAGCTTTTCCAGTGCAACACAGAATGATTTTTTAAAAATCCCAGGGATGTCCCCCACTCAAACTTGTCATTTCTTTTAACAAAACAACGGCAATGCCAAGAAAGGAAAGCATTTTCTGGCCACAGAGTGGGCCCTTCAGCTCCCCTTCCAAGAGGGAGCCCTGACACGGAGGCAGAAGGACTTCCATCCCCTAAAAAAAACAGAGTTTGGGATCTTGAACAAGGTGCATTGGCAGCCTGGGTCTCACACCATCCCTTCTAGAGCAGGAAGGTGTGGAAAGGAGAGTAAAATTCCACTATTGTGAAATTCCCCCTTCAGCAATGAAACGGACTCTAAGAACTTATTTTTCCTGAAAATTATTATTTATGTCCATTTAGATGGTGTTTCTATGTTTACTGCCACTACAATTTAAAACAGTTCATGCCCTTCGGTAGACAGTTTCTAGATGAGTCTTTCCTGGATGTTTGTAGCAGGTTCTCCACCTTCAGCTCAGCTCGAGGCCCCTGGAGAAACACTCCCTGGAGCAGGATCTCCAGAGAAGGCTCCCTTCCGTCAGGAGCAAGAGTGGCTCCAACCCCAACTTCCAAGCTCTGGGCGGCCTTCCACTGTTTTGTGGGTGGTGATAATTCCATTTAAAGTAGCACTTACATTTTTTTTTTAGAAAAGACTATAACTCCTGGATTTTTTTCAACCATATTACCAATAGAAACAAACATATGAAGAACAATCGGGTGGCTGCTTGTCAGAAAATCCTAATCCCTGCCTCAGCCATGCCCAGCCAGGTCACAGTGAGCACGTCCTGGTTTCCATGTCTGAGCACCAGATCGGTAACCCCAGCCTCTTCACTCTCATGAGGGTGCAGCAAAGATTCAGCAGGAGGATACACATGGATACGCTGGGCAAACCACAGGCACCCTGCAGGCCATGAGGGCCTGGCCGAGATCTCAGCCAGCCAAGGAACAGGAGATTTCAGCCACGTCCCTCTTATCTCTCCCACAGCAGGATTCCAAGTGCTGCAGCCGGGACCTTATTCCATGACTTCCCTCTGTGCAAGGCGCTCAGTCCTGCAGACGCAGTGACTTCCTGCCCCAGCTGGAATGCTGTCTGCATAGTCATACTATAATTTTATTTGTATTATTTTTATTGTTGTATTGTTATTTTATATTTTTTTCCCCAATATTTTCAATCCTCTGTGGGTCAACTCAGGCAGAACCTGAGGGTATGCAGGGCTGGCTGTATTCTTGCCCAAAGGGACCTGAGAAAACGTCTAGACCAACTCATAGGACTGTGTGATTCACCCGAAACCACACAGTTAGCTGCTGAGTTAGAGACAGTACTAGGTGTCTGGCTTCCCAACAGGGCAAATTATTTCTGGAAATTGTTTTTTCTCCCTGCATCTAAATTTAACAATGAGGAAATCTATTAGTAATCAGCAAGATACTGAAGCAGTAACTCCAAAATCAGTTGATGAATGATTTGTCAGGAGCAGCACGCTGGGTACTGGCTTAGGAGGAAGGTCTGCATTGGAATGGTGGACTGTCCAGGTGCTGGCTTAGGAGGAAAGTCCACGTCAGAATGGTGGACTGTCCGGGTACTGGCTCGGGAGGGAGGTCCACATCAGAATAGTGGACTGTCCGGGTACTGGCTTGGGAGGAAGGTCCACGTCGGAATGGTGGACTGTCCGGGTGCTGGCTCGGGAGGAAGGTCCACGTCGGAATGGTGGGCTATTTAGGAGGAAGGTCCACGTCAGAATGGTGGACTGTCCGGGTACTGGCTTGGGAGGAAGGTCCACGTCGGAATGGTGGACTGTTTAGGAGGAAGGTCCATGTTGGAATGGTGGACTGTCCAGGTACTGGCTCGGGAGGGAGGTCCACATCAGAATGGTGGACTGTCCGGGTGCTGGCTCGGGAGGAAGGTCCACGTCGGAATGGTGGACTGTCCAGGTGCTGGCTCAGAGGGAAGGTCCACATCGGAATGGCAGACCGTTTAGGAGAAAAGTCCACGTCGGAATGGTGGACTGTTTTAGGAGGAAGGTCCACGTCAGAATGGACTGTCCAGGACGGTGCATGTGCAGGGTGTGTTCTGGCACCACTGTGTGTGTACAGCGAATCGCTCTCTGTAACCTGGCCCCTGGTGACCAGATGCACTTACAACATGCACCTTGCTGCGGCTAGATGCAGTCTGTGGACACAGATCGAGGTGAAGTGAGGGCATCAGCATGGTCTGGAGTCCGTGAGGCACTCAGACCACCGGAGCCAGCCCAGGGGTTGGCACAGTCTGCAGGGCTCAGCATCTCCCCTGGTTCTCACGTGGACATTGGCTTTCCTTGTCTTGGGAGCAGCTCACCATCACGAGTTCTTCCGACAGCCCAAGTCTTCATTTCCACACACTTGCTTCTGTGTGTGGCAGATGTGGAGCTGGAGAGAACAGACCTGCCGTGAGAAGGGAGAGGGCAGCAAAGGTCACCCAGAACTTGCTGGGACTGAGATGAACAAAAGTTACCCAAAAATGGGAATTTCAAGAATAGCGAACGGCTTCAACAGAGGATGAGCTGACACTTAGATTTAGGGATTTTCAGCATCACTGTGGCTGCTGACATCTTGAAAACCGGAAAATGGGGTCTCAGAAGAACAAGATAAGAGCGCAGGAGGCCAGGGTGTGAGTCTTGGGGTCCAGGAGGGGACATCACAGGAAGCACAAGTTGGAGGGGCCAGACGGGTTGCAGCCAGGTTGGGGTCTGGGGAGCCGCAGTGTGACCAGGGGTGGGGGTGGTGGGTGAGCCTCAGCAGCCAGAGTGGTGCAGACACGTCCCACGGTGAGGGCTGGTGCGGACAAGAGATTAGCCAAAGGAGCAGCCACCATGCTGCCGACAGCGAGTCTGCCCTGGAGCGGAGACTGCCCTGGAGTGGAGTTGTCTGCCCTGGAGTGGAGTCCTCTGCCCTGGAGCGGAGTCGTCTGCCCTGGAGTGGAGTCATCTGCCCTGGAGCGGAGTCTGCCCTGGAGTGGAGTCGTCTGCCCTGGAGTGGAGTCTGCCCTGGTGTGGAGTCGTCTGCCCTGGAGCGGAGTCTGCCCTGGAGTGGAGGGAAGTGAAGCCAGATCGCTGAGGAGTGCGAGGAAAGCTGTTGGTTGTTATGGTCAAGCCCCAGAACTCGTAGATGGATGTCCCCAGCCCAGTGCCTCAGAAGGTGACTGAGTTTGGAAATCAGGTTTTTGCAGGAAAAATTGGCGTTAACCCTCAGCATGGGGTGGGGATTGGTCCCAGGACCCCCACTTACGCCAAAATCTTCACACACTCAAGTCCTGCAGCTGCCCCACGGAACCTGCATACACGAAAAGTCAGCTTCTGTACACTTGGCTTTCACAGCCCTCAAATACTGCATTTTTGATCCATATTTGGTTGGAAAGATCCATGAATAAATGAGTTCAGACCCATGTTGTCCCAGGGCCCACTGTAGTTCCGATGAGGCCGTTGGGGGCTCCTCCAGCACAGCCAACACCACCTGTGCCAGCATCACTGCCCTTCGAAGCATGGCTCCAGCAGCGGTCTCCTGCACCCTCCGAAAAGACAGCCCTTGGAAGACTGTGGCTCAGGATGCAAGGCTTTGACTGAACCCTCAAGCTGGCCCTCCATGCCAAGAAATGCTGCGTCCCAGGCCCTGCACAGTGCTGGACTTCCCAGCTCTAGGCTCTGGAGCCGGCTGCAGAGCACAGCGTGAGGCAGGCCCTGACCGCTCTGGAAGGAAAAGCACCTCTGGCAAGTAGTCCAGGGGTGAAAGTTTCTCTATTTTGGAAACTGGGCATCTGCCAAGGAGAACACACGGCCCCCTAATGTGGAACAAAACCGTGAGACCCGAGCAGAAGTTGCAGCAGAAGGTAGCACGGGCAGGATGCTAGGCCCCGGGGGCCACGGGCTGCGCACGGGCCAGGTTTCCAGCCTGCCAGCCCCATCCAGACTTAAGGATGGAAAGTGGGACCAAGGCTGAGCCGCTCCGCACCCCTCGCTCTACAGCTGGACACGGGCTCTGCAGAAATCCTGAGCTGGGGCCACCCCAGCCTCCCTGGCCCAGAACAGGCGCTCACTGTATCTCCTCCCTTCCTCCTGAGAGGTCCTACGGGATGGAGTATTAATAGTGCCGTGTTTAATTATTATTCAGCATAATCACACATATTACGGGGATTTTTAAAGATCCTTTCATGCACAATGAGTATTTATTTGTCTAATGTGCCCTCCTCATTCCCAAGCAGCCCTCGGGGGCAGATGCCCCCATCTTCCAGGACATCTCTGCTGGTCTCTCTCCACGGCACCTGCTCCACAGCCACCTCTCTCTGCTGTGCTCACACAGTGTGGAAGCTCCCGGTTCAGCAAGAGGAAAGCCCCAATGATACAGGGTGAAGACGCCTCCCCTCACAGACCTCAGACCTGTCCCAGAGCCCTGACAGGAAGACCCCAGCTCTCCTGAAGCCTTAGGGTCTCAACATCCCAAGCCGACAATGCCCCTCCATTGACTCGGCTCTCTGCAGACCTGCAGACCTGCAGCCCAGCCCCTACTCTCCCCTCTGGCCGGCATTGTGCAGTCCTTCCTTCCTCAGCAGCGCTGTGTGGGAAGGGGGACTATCTGCCCAGTCCCTGAGGAGATGATGACTTCCTACAGCTTCTGAAAGGGCCCGCGCTGGGGGGAGCCACATCAGGCAGACACACGGCTCCTGGTGTTGGCAGGGTGCCGGCGGAATCCAGGGCAGGATTCACTTGTGTGGCGAAGGGGTCGCCCCTCGTGCAGGCTCAGACCCTCCCTGCCCACCTGTGGCGGCGAAGGGAACTGACGCCACTCCTTCCCGGTGAGCTCGGCAGGGCTGCATCTCTCCCGTGGGACGCTGCAGAGATAACCAGGTAGAGCCACGCTCACGAGAACCACCAGCCACTCTGAGCTAGGACGGGGCACAGGCAACCACGTTCCCACAAACACAAGGTCTGGAGGTCTCTCCGCTGGTCACGGCCTCGGAATTCCGACATGCTGGACTGTGGCTTGGGAAACTGACTCGGTTGTTCTCCATTCCTGATCCCATTTCCTGTTTGTGGGTGTGATGGCTGAGTTGTGCACCCCAAAGTTCATACACTGAAGTCCTGACCCCCAGGACCTCAGAATGGGACTGTATTTGGAGATGGGTCTTGAAAGAGGTGATTTCAGTAAAACGAGGTCGCCGGATGGGCCCGGATCCAGGCTGACTGGGTCCTTATGGAGGAGGAGGTGAGGACACAGACACGCACAGACGGACAACCCCGTGGGGCACAGGGAGGAGACGGCATCTGCCAGCCAAGGGGAGAGGCCTCTGGGGGAACCTGCCCTGCCGTGCTCTCATCTTGGACTTTCGGCCTCCAGGACTCAGAAATGTCTGTTGTTTAAGCCGCCTGGTTCGTGGGGGTTTGTTATGGAGACTGAGCCAATTCATACAGTGGATTCCGCCACTTTCTTTCTAACACAACGAAGATAGAGTTGGTGACCTCCTCAAACCTTCATAAAGGCATAACTTGTAACAACACAAGTTATGGTTTGTGACAAATATCACCAGAAGCCCCAAGCAGAGTCGAGACGTGCGCAGAAACTGCACAAGCCAACCTGGCTCAGGCCTGGGAGAGCATCCCTCCGAGGAGCATCCCTCCGAGGATCCCCTACAGCCTTCCCGTGCTCGGAGCAAACGCAGATGTGTCCTTCCCGCACCGTGGGCTTGGCCCTCACCTCCCCCCACCCCACACCCAGCTTCTCCACCAGCTCCCCAGGCCTCCTCCCCATGAGACGTGTCCTGGGCCTCCCTGACCCTGGCCGTGCCCCCCCCATCGGAGCCACTTCACTGCCTTCCCTGGCCACAGCTCCCTGAAGACGGGGCCAGCCTGCATCTCTGTGTCCAGTCCTTGGACGTGCTAAATCCTCAGCGAGTGTCTGCCAAGACACATGTGATGAGCAGGTGAAGGAACATGTCTGACCTCCTGCTTCAGTGCCATGGAGGCCTCACCAGCCCCAGGCCATGGGCTGGCCTCTCCATTTCCTCCTTCTGAGAATACTGTGGAGATGGGATTGTGTTTGTCTGTTTACAGGGACTACGGTCAGTGTCCCTCCCAGGCCGCTGGTCCTTCCTAACACCTGGCGGCCCACTGCTCAGCCATGTGGGGGTTGTGCACAGGGCAGGGCTCCGAGGTGTGGGCTCCACTCTGTGGGGGGGTCTCACAGCAGCCACACAGAGCTGGCCATTCCCTCACCGTGACCTCTGCAGAGAGCAGAATCGTCTGTGTGCATGGGGCTGGGGCCAGGCTGTCCTCCGCCAGCTCTCACCCCAGGCTCCCCTGGTCTTCCTGCCCCATCTCCCAGATTCATCAGCACCAGCCACATCTCACCTGCCCCACAAGCTGCGCCTCGGTGCTGCTGTCTCAACCACCTTCCTGTGTAGCAGGGACCACCTGTGTTGCTTGTGCTATGTCTGTTGGTTTAAAGCCCATCTCTGATCCTGCCCGATACACAGCAGGGACTCAGCAGGACACTCAGTCTAAACAACAGGGTAGGGGGCAGGCAGGGACAGCCGAGGAGCTGCTCCTGGGTGTTCCTGTGTTGTGTGAGCACATGGAGGAAGTTGGTGTGTACTAAGCAGTGAAGCTGCTAGCAACTGGCTGTGTAACAGCTGCCAAGTAACACATCATGTTTCCACAGAGCTCCAGAGGCATCAGCCTAAACAAGAGGCTCCCGAGAAGGTGCACTCATACAGTGTGGTGGGGGTACCCGTGCTTGGGTGCAGGACAGGCGGGGGCAGCCGCCTGGGCAGCCTCCAGATGCTGCTGAGGTTTGCCATGGGGTATGAACGCCAGGTGACGTCCCAAAACAGACCACTCAATCACTCCCCAGAGCCGGTCAGCCGTCTCTTGCCCTGTGAAATGCACATTTACAAAGCGTCACCTGGTGTATCAGGAACAGGTTCACTTGCTGTCTCAGACCTGTGAATGCCTACATTTCAGCTGATTTAGAACCATGCATGCTGGGCCGGGCTCGGTGGCTCACACCTGTAATCCCAGCACTTTGGGAGGCTGAGGGGGACGGATCAAGAGGTCAGGAGATCGAGACCATCCTGGCTAACACGGTGAAACCCCGTCTCTACTAAAAATACAAAAAAAAAAAAAATTAGCCAGGTGTGGTGGCGGGCGCCTGTACTTCCAGCTACTCAGGAGGCTGAGGCAGGAGAGTGGCATGAACACGGGAGGCGGAGCTTCCAGTAAGCCGAGATCACACCACTGCACTGCACTCCAGCCTGGGCAACAGAGCAAAACTCCATCTCAAAATGGAAAAAAAAAAAAAAAAAAACTGCGCACGATGGACACTGGCCTCGGTGAGTCCACAACAGGAAGCAAACAAGGATTAAAGTGCCCGGAATTGGAAGACACAACATTGCCTACACAGCCTGAGTCTAAGGTGATGAGGGGTGGAAACACCAGCTCCTCAGGGGGCCAGCCCTGTGAGGGAAACGTGTGCTCACTAAAGTCAGCCTGGCCTTCGAGCCCACCAAGGGGCTTTGGGATCACACAGCCAGGGGCAAATCTCAGCTCTGCAGCCTGAGAAAAGTCACCCAAATGCCTCAATCCCCTTCTCAGACAGGCAGACAGACAATAATAACAATGATGCCTGGGACACAGGACATTAGAATGCCCGCAGCACTCACACAGCACCTGGTGGGCACTAAGCACCCGTCGCTGTTGGTCCCGGGGCTAACGCTGATGGGAGGAGCAGCTGCGTGCATATTTACTTCTGAATATTTTCACATTTTAAAGTCATCTCCATTTTGCTTTGGAATGCATGGCATCTCTGCTGTGCAGGTGCTGACGCGCCCCAGAGCAGGCATCGGCTGTGTCAGCAGAGGAATGTGGGAAGGCCCAGGGGAGGCCGGCAGGAGGACAGACTCACCAGGACACCCCCAAGGACAGGGAAGGTGCTGCTGACCACGGCCAGCAACGACGAGCCATGGTGACAGCTCACACACAGCTGCAAACTCACATCGCTGCCTCTGGAACCACAGAGTGCTCTGTATTAGATATTTTGTGCATTTTTGACCAAAATGAGTCAAATGTGGGGAGAGTGGGAACTGTGTGAGTCTGGGCTCCAATCAGCAGCGAAGATGCAGTGTGGGAATGACAGCAGCTACCCTCTGCGGACACAGCACACACTCACCACACCTGGGCTGCGTCCACCAGCCCCAGGGGCTGTGGGGAGGGGCGGTCACCAGAAGGGGCCAGGCGGGAGCAGGACGAGCTCACAGTCTCCCCAGGCCTCCCCAGCCAGCATGAGTTCTCAGCATCTCCTCTACACACATGGGCAAACACCACACACACGTCTACATCACACATGCCACACACATGCCACACACCACACATATGCACACCACACACGTGCCACACACAGCACACATATGCACGCTACCACACACATGCACACATGTATCTCACACACCACACACAAGCATGCACGCCACACATGCCATACACACCACACGCATGCCACATGCACACCCCTAACTTAAAGCCTAGCTCCAAGTTTCTGTCACAACCAAGAGGGAAAACAGAGAGAATGCAAAAGAAGTGAGATCCGTTCCTAGGACAGGCTGACCCCACAAATAAGTAGAATTACGTCAGATATTTAGAACATGGAATTAGTGATTTGGTTCCCTGGCTAGTCCACCAAAGCCTGTCGATCCAAAATACAATTTAAATGCCACATGTTTGCAATAAAAAGCAATGGAAAGCAAGGTCTTTACAGTAATAATTAAGTGAAGCAATGAAATTGAATCCAAAATTATTTTTTGTTTCTCTTCAATACTGATGCTGGTACATGAGGAAAACAGAACAAGCATAATTGGACTGAATGAGGGAAGGTGGCAATTTGCGGAGGCTCTGCAGGAGCTCCTGGGAATGCTGGGGACCTGGACATCCCATGCCGGCCTCCCCGTGTGCCACAGACTCAGCTCTGCTCCCTGGAGCAGGTTTCATGCACTGGGACAGGGAGCTCTGGTACCCCACGACTTAAACACATAGAGCAAGGCGGGGGGGTTCCATGTGGGCAAGGTGAAGAGAAAGCCCACGATGGAACCAGCTACAGCACACGTGTGAGAGCGTGTGCCTGTGAGCACCCGTGTGTGCACATATGTGTGCCCATGTGAGGTGTGTATGTGCAGGTTTACACTAACATATGAAACAGAGTGAGTGCTGGGGTTGCAATGACCCAGACCACAAAGAGCTGGTGGCAAAGGAAAAGAAACATGCACACTCCCAAGATCTATTTCACAGCAGAACCCACTCCTTCCTGCTCCTGAGGGGCGAGGCAAGAGGTGTCGGGCCATGTGGGTCCCATGCAGTTTCCAGGAAGGACCTTCACTCAGCAGAGCAGGGGAATGGCAGGCTGGGGGGAGCTAGTGATCAAGTTCCCTCAAAACATACACGTGTGTGTGTGTAAGCATGTGTACGGATGTATCTGTATGTGGATGTGTGTGGCCACATGTATGTATATGAGCATGTGCATGGGTGTGTGTGTGTGTGTGTGAACATGTGCATGGGCATGGGTGAGCATGTGCACACAAACAAAAACAAACCACAACAGACTGTGTTCAAAGCGAGAGGATCCCTAAGCTGCGATGAGGGAACTGAATTTAATGTCCTAGGTTACAGCCCGGCCAACAGCTGCCCCAAACCATGCCTGAGACAGCAAATTTACAGACACATCACCCTACAGCACTCAGGTAACGGCTTCCCAGCCACGCCCCATTACCCACGTCCCATGCTGCCATCCAAGAAACGCTCCAGGGAAGGGAAGCCAAGGCTGTCAGTTCACATCTCCCTCTCCAGAGTCGAGCTCAAGCCCGCGGCTGCCACCCTTCATGAACTGATGGGGAAGGGGGCCACAGGAAGGCCCCAACCCCATCCAGATCCAGGCCTGCGAGCCCAGGGGTGGCACAGAAACAGCAGGTGTTCCCTGAGAGAACGACCCAGGACTTGGCAAAGCCCCCTCCAGGCTCAGCTCATCCCACCTGTGGGGAAGGCGCCATGAGGCCTCCTCACGAGGCAGACGGGTGTTTGCTGTGGTGGACAGATGCCCACGTCTCACGCGCAGCCTCCTGGAAGGCAGCAGATGCAAACACCCCAGCTGAGAGGAGGAGGCTGAAGCAAATGCAGGAAAGAACAAAACCAATGCACCACTGGACCATCACCTTTAGAGAAAAAGGTTAAGAAATCTGTATCACATAAAACAACCTCCAAACACCAGGCTCGATGCCCTCACCCACCACCTGCCCTCTGGTCATAGAAAGAACGTGGTGAACAGGAGCATATTTTACACAAACACATGCCTCCTCCCAGCCACGCTGGCTCCAACCTACCAGGCACCTGGAAGCTGAACGCATCACTGCACTCACATGTGCCTAAACACTTAGGTGTGCCGAGAAGCCCAGGCATTCGGGGTATCCACTGACAAGGACACGGAAGGCAAAAAACCCAAAGCAATATGGGTCCTTCCCTCTGAAGGGTTAGATAAACCGGCTTATTTTATTCTTAGAATAGGTTTTTGCCACAGTGAAAACTGAATAAACAACAAAGTCAGAAAGGGGCGTGTCCATCCACAGACTTTAATCCTGCATTAACAGAGGCTCCCTAAAGAAGGGGGTGCCGGAGGGAGGTGCAGACCGCTTCAGGGTTGGCCCAGCACCTGGGTGGTGCCCATGCCCCCAGTGTAAAAAGATCCTCAGCTCGTCGGGCACGACCTTGCTTTGTTATCTGCTCTTGGCCTCTGTCCATTCTCAAGCCACGTCACGTCTCTATGACCAGGCTCTTAGATGCCCAAAAGCGACATTGGGAGAGGAACCTGTCAGCCCCCAGCGTGGTTCCTGTGGCTCCTGAGAAGCCCCAGATGTCAAACAGGCATCAGAGCATTCCAGTCACGTGCCCCACAGAGTCATCACGGAGACAGCAGAGACAGCCATGAGATTTGCTCAGGCTTTCAGCAAACCCCCACCGATGCCTCCACACTGGAAGTTGGAGCGTGGTGGACCGTGCGTTATAATAAAGTTGCTATTGTATGTGACTTTGATCCTACAAAGAGGAAAAAACATGGGTAAAAAGTAAGAAAAGACCAAAAAAAGTCACTAAACTTCAAAAACCCAGGACATGATGTGATTAGACAGCATGGAACATGGCAAAAAATACATAACAAAACAACAAAAACCAGCAACAGGCGCTTCCTCCAGACACACCACGGCACACTTCAACCTGTTCCTTACAAGACTACGTTGAGCGTGCTGGTGTTAAATGGGTGCAGGATTCCGTGCGGGAGCCCTCTGCACACGGCAGAGAGAATGTGGCCCGTGCTGCACTCTGACGCGCAGACCATCTCGATGGCTCAGGGACGGCCAGGCTCCACCACACCTGCTCCCTCCTGACTGGCCTCTCTCTACCAAGCCAGGGACAAGGCCTCATCCCCAGAACCACCAAAGGATTAACTTAAAGCAAAACAAACACAAGCAAACAGAACAGAAATGACTTGGGTTCCTGTCACTTTGTGCTCCCAAGCCACTCCAAGAGACCAGCAATTAATAACTCGCAAAGAATTAGCTCACCTCCAACAACCACGGGAGCTTGAAAACCACTTCCTTCCCTAGTTTTGTTACTTGCAGAATGAACTGATTCTCAAATCCCTGGAGATACTGGGCTGAGTGCATTTGTCCTAATTACAGCAACATCATCTTCCTCAGTGCACCCTCGCTCACAGGGCAGCGCCCAAGATCTGCACTCACCAAAGTGAGCCTCTCACAGATGGAACCTGTGCAAACTTTAAGTCCCAATAAAACTTTGCCAAACTCACTTGTTGAGCAAGAAGCTCAGAAATGGAGATTTCTAGGACCCTCCGCGTCTGGCTGCAAATCCCAGACACAAAGCATCCAAGGAGATCACACCTTTGCCTTCCACTGAGTGGCCCAACGTGGAGTGCTAGGAAGCTATCAGGAGCCAGACAGACCTATGTCCACTCCCGGAGGCACCGCCAGGACCCTGTCCTGCGTGATGGGTCTCCCTGCAACACACGAGGAGTCCCTATCCCAGGGGCCAGAGGGGACGTCCCGCAGAGACTGTCCTGACCCCAGCCCTCTGCATTGCACCAGGTGGACACCACAGAAGCTCTAGCCTGAGGCACCGAGCCGTCAATCTTTCATCAATCGATGAAGCTCTCACCTATAATGGACATCCTTTCGCCACCACACAGCATTTACCAAGCTTTCCAAGGTGCCCTGATGGACATGCTCACAATGCCTCGGGGATTTCCTCTGAAGATGTGGACGCAGAATGAACACCATGAAAACACAGCTCCCACTCCGGGTACATCCCAAAGTCGCACGTCCGGCCCTCCGTGCCGCCGTCACCGCTGCTCTCTCCCCAGCCACCACTGCCTTTGCTGGGGATGCCTTGCCTGAAGATGCAGGGGCAGTTCTTACCCTCCCTGGGCCTCCACTGGCCAGTGCAGGTTGTGACCACCCACCTCCCGGGCTCCATCAGGGATGGCTGTGGGTGCAGGTTGTGACCACCCATGCCCTGGGCTCCGTCAGGGATGGCTGTGGGTGCAGGTTGTGGCCACCCATGCCCTGGGCTCCGTCAGGGATGGCTGTGGGTGCAGGTTGTGACCACCCATGCCACGGGCTTCATCAGGGACAGCTGTGTGCTGCTCTTCATTTCCGAAACACAGTGGGATCAGGCCTGGCTGGATGTCTGAACTGCGACTCTGCCCCACCTGCTGCCCTCATTGCCGTACCCCAAGAGCCTCCATCCATCTTGCAATGGAGCTGCCACTCAGCTTGTCCACCACAGTCCCTCCTGAAGACACATCTCTGCAAAGCTCCCCCCATCACCCAGGCCAAAGCTAGCCTACCACGTCACACAGTGGCCATCTGCCCGGGCATGTTTCACCTCAGCTGTGCAGACCCTCTGAAGACAAGACATTCTCCATATGTTTCTTGGCTCCAGGCAGCTCATCGACAGATAACATCCTGCTAGATCAGCAGAGACGACGCCTGCACATTGGGCAGCCTGCACAGCCAGGGAGGGCGGGGTGGGAAACGCAGGGGGAGACAGTGAGGTGGGGGTCTGGAAGTCCTGCCTCGAGCCTCGTCAGCAGGCAGGCGTTTCAGTGTTCCCCAGAACTACACCTCAGTATGCCCTCGCAGAAAGGAGCACTTCACACAACATCTTTAGAGACCAGCCACCTCCAAAGCCTCTGTTCCTCCTGCATTGCCTCCCAAATGATCTCCCAGCCTGGGAATGTCAGATTCTCAGATTCCATGGGGTATTCTTTTCTGTGGCTGTTACTCATGTAATCTAAGGAAGTGTTGAAATTCTGAGTTACCCTGTAGCAAAGGCATATCTTGTTCCTTCCACAATCTGGTCGAAGAAAACAGCAGCTTTGATCTCGGATACTCTTAACTACTCAGTACCAAGGGAAGTTGTGGGCTTTGAGCCAACCACACCTAATGTCAATGCTCACTCCCTCCCCATTCAGCTGCGTGAATTCGGGCAAGTTTCTTACATGAGCTGAGCCTTGTTTTTCCTTTCTGTAAATTGGGGATTTAAAATGCCCACCTCACTGGGTCATGGTAAGAACCTGCAATGGGAGGGTACCTGCATTTAATCTGTGCTGTTTTCGTTCTCCTGATACAGAACTGTGTCAGAATCCTGCTTTCTGCGGCTGGACTATTTGTCAACTGCCTGTTAGAAAGAGAGCACCTGGGGAGCGGCTGGGGCTTTCTCTGGGGTCAGACCATGGCACTGAGGACTTATTGTAGCATTCAGGTGGCTATTGAAATAATACAAAAACAATTAATAGGCAACCATTAGAAATTAGGCAATAAAGTTTTTTCAGTTAGTTGGTCAACTGTGTACACAACACAAAGCAGAATACAGAGTGTGTATATGTCCTCAACCATGATTGTTTTTATATAAAGTGTTTAAAAAAAAGACTGGAAGGAAACACAGTAAATCTTAATATAGCGGCTATATTTGATTATATTTGGGATTTTTTCTTTCATTTTCTATAAAATGTCTAAGTTTTCCATCCAGTTTATTTTTAAAATCTGCAAAAGTACTTCAAAAATGAGTAATCTAAAAGTCTGGTTCCGTACTATATAAGATGAAGAAAAATAAAATTTCAGTTCACATCCAAAAGGTTGGGACCTTCCTAACCAGAACCCCACACATAACCACACAAAACACTCAAAACAACCACACAAAGCAACCACAACTCCAGCCCATACCTTCCATTTAGTTTTGTTGTGGATGTTGGCGATGCAATGCCCCAAATCTCGTTAAGCCCATCAATTAAAATTCAAAAATATAAAACATGAAAACTAAAATAAAGAAGGTCTGAAATGCCCTTTAAACTTTGCTGAAGATCATCACCTCCTCCTCTGGGTCCAGACAGGGCTAGACAGAGGCTTGCCTGATGAAAGTGATTGTCTTAGATTTGAAACTTTGCCTGGTTTCATAAACTTGATGATGTTTTCAAGAAAATAAACAATAAGAAGTTAAGTAAGTGCTGCCCTGCCTTGTCTATTGTGCACCAGGCACACATGAAGACACAAGGGCCTTCCCAGCCCACCATAACTGAGATGGGACTCAGGAAGACCCCACAAGGGCCTTTCCAGCCCGCCATTGACAAGATGAGACTCAGGAAGACACAAGGGCCTTCCCAGCCCACCATCAACAAGACGGGACTCAGGAAGACACAAGGACCCTCCCAGCCCACCATCACCGAGACGGGACTCAGGAAAACACAAGGGCCTTCCCAGCCAGCCATCACCAGGATGTGACTCAGGAAGACACAAGGGCCTTCCCAGCCCACCATTGACAAAACATGACTCAGGAAGACACAAGGGCCTTCCCAACCCACCATTGACGAGATGAGACTCAGGAAGACACAAGGGCCTTCCCAGTCCACCATCGACAAGACGAGACTCAGGAAGACACAATGACCTTCGCAGCCTGCCATCACTGAGACAAGACTCAGGAAGACACAAGGGCCTTCCCAGCCCACCATCAATAAGACGGGACTCAGGAAAACAACTGAGCAAACATCTGTCAGTAGGACACAGGTGGAGACAGACTGTGCCCCGGACTGAATGTGTGAGTCCTCCCAAAACTCCTATGTGATGGTGTTAGGAGGGCCCTCTGGGACGTGACTGGGCCATCAGGGTGAAGCCTCAGGATGGGATTAGTGCCCTTATAGGAAGAGACTCAGGAGCCCACCCTCTGCTCGCCCCTGTGAGGTCCCAGTGAGAAGACAGGCCTCTGCAAACCAGAAGCAGGCGCTCCCAGACACCAAGTCTGCTGGCACCTTGACCCCACACTTCCAGCCTCCAGAAATGTGAAAAATAAACATCCATTGTTTAAGCCCGAGGCTGCAGCATATTTGTTATAGCATCCTGAGCGGACTATGATGAATAGCATAGCCAAATTAGGATAACTGGAGAGGGATGGCTTACAAGGGCAAGGGTCAGGCATAAGGAACCACAGGAACAGGCTCTCCAGTTCAGCAGTAATGTTGTCGTTAGCACCCAAGGCCCAAACGAGGAAGCAGAGTCATGCATGAGAGTCAACTGTCAGGAAACAGTGAGCTGCAGCCCAAGGACAGGCCAGCGGGGGCTGTCGCCAGGGAGGAAGTGCAGTCCACATGCCGTCTCTATCCAAGCTCCAGCTCCCTCTGCCATTCTCCTGCCTCAGAACAGGGAAAAGGTGCTCTGAAGCTGCGCTCCCTTCCACTCAGCCAGAGAAGACCAGCAGACCAGGGGCCAGAAGGCGGGTGAGTCAGGACAGAGGTCAAAGGACCCACAGACCTGTGGGACACAGAGCAGGACGTGGAGGGTGGGCACCCCGCAGAGCACCCGGCCTCATCTGCCAGCCCAGCAACCAGCCTGGACTGTGCTGCAAACTCGATTCCTTGCATATAAATGTGAACATTAGGCTAAATGACCCTTACATTACCAGTTTATCTCACCAGCGCTTTCAGCCTATTTCTTATTTAGGTCTCTGATAAATGACTTCATCTTTATTTATGAATGTTCCTTTCCCTGTAATATTTGCTAGCTTCACCTTGACCTCATAAATGTAATTTGTTGTTTCAAATTCTAGTAGCAGAACTGCATTTTAAAATGCTGAAAAGCCATCACTTTAGAGCTGGTGAGAGAAAACATTACTTTTTTTCATTACTCATTTCTTCTAGATTTGGAAGCAAAATCTGGCTTTCCAAGCACGGAAGGAGTAGACCACCACAGGGACAGGGGGTCACCCTGTGGAGCTCTCTTCCAGACACTGGCGGAAAAAAGCACAGCTCGTGCACCTGTAGAATCAGTGCTCCTTTTTAGGGGCTCCCTGTAAGTGGCTTTGTTTCTGGAAAATGTGGGGACACTTTTCACACTCCACGTAGCCCACAGCCAGGTCTGTGCACCGCATCTCAGAAAGTGTTTCGAGACCTGCTCGTCCGGTGACTGGCGCACGCCGCGCTCCCTCACAAACACTAACCCCAGTGGTTCTCCTCCCAGCACTGCCCCTCACCCCTGCGCGGCGTGTCCCTCTGGGAATCCACTCGCAGGCGACCTCCAGCGTGTGTCTACTTGCTGCTTCTGTTCCTGTTACCACCAAGGCTATGGCTGCAAGTTTCCAAGGAAAAAGCGCAGCCTCCGTGGGTCGTGATTTCTGTGGCTTCTATAATGCGTGTGTGCCTCTCCCAGCCGTCACACATGGCGTCTCAAGTGCCCCAGCCCACCCATGGGACCTGCAGAGACGCATCCCAGCGCCCTAGGCTCTGAGAATAGGTGGGCGCTCACCTGACAGTGGCCTCCCATCCTCCACTGCCTTGAGCCCTTTCCCATGCACTGCACTACGGACACCCCAGCCACTACCTCATCCCAAAAGCAGGCGGCACCACGGGGCGGGAAGAGGCACTCAGGTCCGTGAACACCTGCCTCGTGCAGGGCCCTGACTCCAGTGATTCTCGCAGCCTCGTAACCCCAACAACAGGCCCCGGAGCTCAGCTTTTTATTCCCACTTCACAGATAAGGGAACGAAGACACGACCCACCCAAACTCGCAGGTGGGCAGGGGGTGGTCTGACTCCCAGCCCAGTCCCAGGACCTGCTGGAAGTGAGGCAGCATGAACCCCCCAGGGCTCAGCTCTCCAAATCCAAAATGGAGGGGTTTCCCTTCACCCCTCAACGCTCTGGAGGGAACGAAAACTGCAGATTCCAAGGTGTTTCAGGGAAAAGCCACGCCCCCCGTGTCAGCCAGTACAGCCTGCAACGACCACACTGGTAACAAACAAGTAACTGTCCCATTTTCCCTGAACTATGTCTTCAATTTCATCTAAAAATGGAACTATGAATTCCAATGAGTCGGAGAATCTTTTAAAATGTATATTTAAATGCACTAAGATATTGAGTTGCTATATATCACATTCACCCTGTAGGCACCTGAAGACACAAGTGACAGCAATATTGGCTGTGTGCATTTCATTAAATAGTTTACCCCCAAAAGTGTCCACTTGCCTTTTAAACATCCTTAGGGCCGCTGCCTTCAGAAACAAGCCTTTTGTTTCCACAGAGAAATGCATGCAAGTGGCTCCTCCCTGCAAATCAGAACATCTGACCCTGGCCCAGCACCGGAATCCTGTCCCGGATGTGGTCTCAACAGCACAGCCTTGGAGCAAACCCAGGGAGCTCGAATGAGTGACGGTCCTGGTGTGGGTTCAGCCATAACCTCCAGGACAGATGGGAGCAGGCACTTCTAAAGGGTGGTCCTTCCAAGAGGGAAAGGCCTGGAGCCTTACGCTGGAGCATGCTCACTCTGGGGGTCTAGCGCCGAGTCCCGGGTCCTGAGGGACACACTGTGAGCCTGGAGTTGGTGACGGCTGGGGACATACTGTGAGCCTGGAGCTGGTGACGGCTGGGGACATACTGTGAGCCTGGAGCTGGTGACGGCTGGGACCGGACGGTGCACTGTGAGCCTGGAGCTGGTGAGGCTAGGGACACACTGTGAGCCTGGAGCTGGTGACAGCTGGGGACATACTGTGAGCCTGGAGCTGGTGACGGCTGGGACAGGCTGGTGCTGTGTGGTCTGGTCATCGTCCCCACATGGCTGCTGCAGCGGGTGCCTGAGTGGCCTTTGCAGTCACACACAGGCAGGGACCGGGTCCCATGCCCTGGCTAGCCAAGGGCCTCACTCTGCATTTCCTCATGGTTCTTGTCTCTGCAGCCGGGGGCTCCCGGGAGCCTCGGGCCCACCAAGGCATCACCCTCCCTTTTTACTCCAAGCGTATTAGGGTCTCCTGCCCAGAAGGCACTGTCAATGCCCTTAACAAAAAGGGCTGTCAGCCCCTCCCTCGGGCCAGAGGAGCCCTGGAGAGCTAAGGTTCCTGGGGCTGCACAAGCTCAGCCCCCAGCCTCTGGGGCTCCACGGCTGGGCCCAGCTAGAGAGTCTATAAATGTGGAGGTGCAGGTGCTGGGTCTCGGCTGGCAATGAGGAGCCCAGGCTGGGCCCCCCACCTGTGCTCCATGGGAGGAAAGCACATGGCCAAGGTGGGATTTCTTTGGAGGTGGCTCTGCTCCCACCCATGCCCCCAACATGCGTACCCGCCAAAGGGACAGCAGAGCGTCACCACCCCACATCCAGACGAGACCACCAGGGACCCCGGGGCTTCGGGCAGGGGTAGGGTCGCCCCAGGCCCCACCGTGTGTGTCTGCATGGAGGATGCTCTAACACCTCCCACCACCAAGGTCTCTTCTGCCCTTAAAATTCCATGAGCTTTTCCTTCAGTGTGGAAGAACCAACAAGTTCTCGGGGCCTCCATCGACCTGTGGGGTTAGCACTTCGGTTTGGCTTTCTCCATTAGGTCACCGAGGCCAATGTGCCCCAGTGGCTGGTAACAACGTGTGCCACGTGTCCAGTATTTACCGAGCGCCAAGCACACAGGTGCTGCCCACAAGTTACCTTCTTTAATCCCTACGACCACCTGCAGGATAGGAATCCACTTTTTTGCAGACGGGCAGCTGAGGCTCGGAGAGGTTAAGTGAGCTGCTCAGGGCTGCACAGGTGCTAATTGGCAATGCTGGGATTTGAATCCAGGTCTATTCTAAAGCCTATGGCCTTTCTATTTGCCACAAATCATCTAAGTATTCATAAACACTAGTGTGCCTGGCACCTCATAAATCGGTGCTTCTCACGTTTGTCTTGAAAACATAGGGTAAATTTTTTGCTGTAAATTTCAAAGGGACATTCAAATTCTTTGGTTTCTCTAGGGCTTTGATCATCAGCACGTGCTTGGAACTGTCACTCAGAACTCTGGGCTGTGGTGGCATTTAGTGCACTGAGTTTTGACCTGTCCTGAGCCCTACAAACCTAACTTGTTGTTTTCTAAAATTAAGGCCAAAATGCCAGTGAAGCAAGCATTATTCCACCCGGTTACCTGCCCACATCTGCACCAGACACTGCCACCGAGGGTCCACTGGCTCCGTCCTCTCCCTCGTCTGTGGACCTGAAACAAACATCACTTCCACCCTGGGCAAGGTGTGGCTCACACAGAACATCTTCATGGCAGGAAAGCTGGCTTCGGTTCTCAGCAGTGAATATTCAGATTCCACAGCCATGTGGCTGTCATTTCACAAGCTCTTTGCAAAATCTGGCTATAATTCTACCAAGGTACGAACGTTAGTTAATCCGTTGAAGGCTTAGCTAAGTGAACTGAAGAAAATTAAAACACTTGCTTAAAGCTTGCCGCAGCTCAGAACCCAAAAGGGCTGCGGATGCATAAAAGGGGAAGTATCAGAGGAGAAGGGGCCGAGGCCGCCGGGGAAGCTGAGAGACTGCAGAGCGCCACGCACGCGCATCACACCTGCTTCCAATTCAGGGAGCTCAGAACTGGCTAGCATGAGGCTTGTTAAGTCTGTTCATGAAGTAAACTGGCCTAGCTCACTTCAGAAAACAGCAAGGCTTTATTACAACCATGAATTAACAGACTGCCAATTGATATGCTAATTACTAACATTTCTATATATTTGTCAAATAAGATCCCTAAGGAAGAAGAGACAATGTGACTATCTGGCTTGAGTTACAGTCTTTAACAAAATAAAACCATGAGTTTTCTAAATTTTTCATTAATTCAAACCAGCGCCTTCTTTTTTTGTTGTTGTTGTTTTGTGTTTTTTGTTTGAGATGGAGTCTTGCTCTGTCACCCAGCCTGGAGTGCAGTGGTGCAATCTCGGCTCACTGCAACTTCCGCCTCCCAGGTTCAAGCAATTCCCCTGCCTCAGCCTCCTGAGTACATGGGATTACAGGCGCACGCCACCACGCCCAGCTAATTTTTTTGTATTTTTAGTAGAGTTGGGGTTTCACCATGTTGGCCAGGCTGGTCTCGAACTTCTAACCTCAGGCAATCCACCCACCTCGGCCTCCCAAAGTGCTGGGATTACAGGCGTGAGCCACGGTGCCTGGCCTTTTTAAATTGATTTCCTACTCTTACTGGGACATAAGAAAGCTATGCAAAATTCTTCAGTGCATCGGTTACGGGAAAGAAGGAACCAAAGCGCAGAAGGGACGTGCCCAGCGCCGTTTTTAAATGTAACTGAAGAGGCTGCAGCAGCGTCCATCCCTCTCCCAGCAGAGCAACGCTCAACCCAAGCAAGCAAGCTCCCTCTCTGTCAAAAACCCTGCAAGCAATTTTTTCCTCTCCTTCTAATATTAAATTGTTTCTGAGTTTGTCAAATACTCACGAGGGAAGTTTTCTATGACATTGATGTGGGTCAACAGCAAATCCATGTCCCTGGGTTCTGTTTGCAGAGGAGGATTCCTTTCCCATCTGTCAGGGCAATGCTGTGGAATTCCAAAGCCCACTGTCTACGGAACAGCCAGCCCATTACTGGACATCAAAATGCCTGGACTTCTGAGCTCCAAAGGGCATCAGGAGATGGGGGAGCCGCAGAGACCACAAAGCCCCGGCTGTCAGCTCCCACGTCCTCACCGCACCCCAAAGACAGGGAATGTCATGCGCCAGGTTGGGGACAGTATAAGAAAAGGTTAGAAACTCTTATTTTCAAAATGGTCTAACCACAGTTTTCTTAATGAATGCCTTTATCAGATTTCATTTGAAGAAAAGGTCTTCTGCTTTAAAAACGCTGCTCTTGTTCAGTCCATTCGCTTTTCAAACAACAAAACTGAGGCCCAAAGAAATGAGGATGTGGCTGCAGACAGCACCCCCGAGCACGGAGCTCACCTTAGTGGGCTCAATACGCCAGACATACCTGCCTCCAACCCTCCCCACCCCCAGGCCCTGAAGGTGGGTGGGAAGAAGGAAGGCCCAGAGGGAAGCCGCCATCAGCTCAGCCACCCACAACGGCCGCCCCGCAGGCTGTTCCCAGCAGGGCTGTGCCCCTCTAGTCCTTGGATAGATTTTGCAGAGCCTTCTAGGAGGCCTGTCTGCCACACACGTAGCTCAATTCAGTTTTGCACTTTGTTTTCCTTCTTGTGGTAACTAAAAACACTCTGGCATGTAATTCAAAAACAGCATTGAGGGTAATTGCATAATGTAAAAAAACTGTTACCAAGATGGCAGAACATTTGAAATTATATTTGCACTTTGGGACATACAGATAAAAATGTGATCTTATGTTAAGTGCTGCATTTTCCAAAAGCACGTTAAATTTATGTGTGAGGCCTCGTTGAACATGTAGTAAGTGGATGTTCTTAAAATTGGCTAATTCCATGTCAATGTTTCATCAAACATTTCATCTACCCTCTAAAATTAGTTTGTCAAAATACACACACAGTCGAGTCAATCTCTTTCCTCACAAAAATCTACTGAGACCGGATCTTGTCTGGGTCTCGGAGCCCAGGACAAGGAAAGGGGTCAGCCTCCCGGCTAAGCTGCCTCTGCACCAGGCTGCCCCTGCCCACAAGGCAACCCTCAAGAAGCAGCTCCGCACTGTAGGTGGACTGAGCCACTGGGCATTCCTCCCTCCAAAGAGTCCAAAAACCAGGGCAGCCCCAACTGGCCGGGAAAGCTCCTCTGGGCTCTGCCCCACTGCACGGCGCCAGAGTTGTGCAAGGAAGCAGAGAAGGCGGTGAGTGCCCCACGCTCAGGAGTGCACCCGGTGGAGGGGGATATGTACACCCGCCTGGGAGGGGCCAGAACCCAGTCCACACTCTGCCCGCATGATCTGCCTCTCCCCAAAACAGACTATCATTACCCGGTGTGACTGGGCCAATGAGCCCAAAAACAGGAATGGCAACGTTGACTCTAAAGCAAGTGTATCCAGCCCACAGTCCACGGCACACGAGATGGCTCTGAATGTGGCCCAACACAAATTCATAAACTTTCTTAAAACATTATGAGATTTTTTGGCCGGGTGCGGTGGCTCATGCCTGTAATCCCAGCACTTTGGGAGGCCAAGGCGGATGGATCACTTGAGGTCAGGAGTTTGAGACCAGCCTGGCCAACATGGTGAAACCCTGTCTCTAATAAAAATACAAAAAAAGTAGCCTGGTGTGGTGGCACATGCCTGTAATCCCAGCTACTTGGGATGCTGAAGCAGGAGAATCACTTGAACCTGGGACGTGGAGGTTGCAGTGAGCCAAGATCGCACCATTGTACTCCAGCCTGGCCAACAAGAACCAAACTCCGTCTCAAAAAAAAAAAAAAAAAAATGAGATTTTTTTTGCAATTTTTTAAAGCTCATAAGCTATCACTGTGTGAGTGTATTTTATGTGTGGCCCAAGATAATTCTTATTCCAGTGTAACCCAGGGATACCGAAAGATTGGGCCCCTGCTCTAGAGTGAACACAAAAGCACTGTCTGGGGCACCTGTTGTCCCGGGGTTCAAAGCCGCTGCCACCTTCTTCCCTTGCAGTTTTCTGCTCACACTTACACCTGCCCACACTGATGCTCACACTCATGTGATCACACCCACTCTTTCTTCTTGTGGAAAGCCCCACGTGGAGCAGAGGGGCATCTGGAGCTCTCTGCCCAGAAATGGGAAGGTGATCTGCATCCTCCCAGGCCCCCTCTGGAAGCTCCAGGTCCTTCCTGACTCCAGCCCAGCCCCACCCACGGCGAGGAAGGCACCTGCTCGGACACACCTGGGAGCTGGCTCTGCACTTCCAGCCTCAACATCCACCGGGTTTTTCTGGACTTAGCTGGCTTTCACTGATTTTTTCTTTTTTGCTAAAAGGAACTAGAAGATATAAAACCTCAGAGCCTCTATCCACCCAGTCTTCATCTGAGAAAAGCACAAATAACAGATTCTTTCAGTTTGCCTGTGTCTCTCACCACTGAGCTGTAAGAAGCTCCCTCCAAATGAGAACGTCACACATGCAGGGACCAGTCCTGTGCTGCAGACCGACACAGTGGGAGGCCACATGCGTTCCTCAGCAGCTGCAAATACCTGTTTCTTATTCCTGTTACCATTTTCTCGTATTCTCAAGTAAAACTGTCCCTACATTTCCTTTCCTTTTCTGCACCCTTCCAGGATGGATGTGGGTCACTTTTCCACACTGAGCAGCCGTCTGCGGGCCTCAGGGTTTGCGCTATTCTGGAATATCATTGGTGGGGCTGTTCACACCCCGCTCCGTGTGGCTGATGAGGAGCTGAGGGCCACTAGTCTTGTCTTGGTGAAATCACAGAGCAAGTGGCCAGCACATTCTCTGAGACTCTGGAGTTGCTGTCACCCCCAGCAATCCTGTCCCTGTTTCCTTCAAAATTTCAAATCTTGCCAGGCCCAGTGGCTCACACCTGTAATCCCAGCATTTTGGGAGACTGAGGTGGGCGGATCACCTGAGGTCAGGAGTTCAAGACCGGTCTGGCCAACACGGCAAAACCCTGTCTCTACTCAAAATACAAAAATTAGCTGGGTGCAGTGGCACGCGCCTGTAGTCCCTGCTACTCAGGAGGCTGAAGCAGGAGGATCGCTTGAACCTGGGAGACAGAGGTTGCAGTGAGCCAAAATTACGCCACTGCATTCCAGCCTGGGTGTCTCAAAAAAAAGAAAGAAAGAAAGAAAGAAAGAAAGAAAGAAAGAAAGAAAGAAAGAAAGAAAGAAAGAAAGAAAAGAAAGAAAGAAAGAAAAATTCAAATCTTAATTACAGGACTTTCAAAATTCCAGGAGATAATTTACCTCCAGCAAGGGCTGGAGACCAAAAAAACTGGGCCAACGGCCCACAAACACGTGAGCCAGGTGAACGGTCATGCAGAAAAGCAGGACTGGGTGTGAGCATGAGGACAGGAAGGGGGAAGGGGCTGGACATGGGTCCGTCTCCTCCCTGAGAGGAACCATCAGGGAGCCTCGGTATCAGCATCACACTCCTGGTGACAGGGACAGAGACGGCTTCTTCCACTGGATGTACAGAGCGCTTCCAGCAGCTTGAGCTTCACGCCTGCCCGGAGACGGGGTCCGTGAGGTGCCAGCTTTGCACTGTCAAAGGGAATCCCTCCCAGGGGAGGATGGACTGAGCTCTCAGAGTCCTTTGGGCACCACAGCCCGGAATGGTGCTGGAATCACAGCCGCTGGGTTAAGGGGCTCATGGCGGAGGCAAGCCCCAGTGTCCCAGGCGCCATGATGTCTAAGTGACTATAGGGCCATGAAGAAGGGGCCTCCTGATAATCCCTACCAGCAGCCAGGAAGCACCCTGGGAAGCCCATCGCCTGTTGCCCTCCCAGGCCACACCTTGACGTGGGAGGCCACGGGACAGACGCCACCTCTCCCGAGTAGCAGGCGGGTGACTACAGAGGTGCTCTGAGGGTCTTAGGGCAGAGCTGGCCACGCTTGCCTTGGTGAAGACCCCAGCCACCAGCCTGGGAGGCCCGGTCACCCCACGGCCAGCGCCTGCCAAGTTCTTCTGAGTTGAGCACATCTCACGTACACACCAACATGCAGATGCACACACAGGGCATGGGCACTCCAGATGGGCTCAGCTTATGGTTAACGCTGGGGCTGCCTTCATCTCACGCACGCTGGACAGCCTGGGCACCTGGGGCAGGGCTGGGGGACAGCCCAGCCATCTTCAGGGCCCCAGGTGAGGCCACAGCCAGCCCATGCAGAGCTCAGAGCTCACGGCAGAGCGGCACAGACAGAAGCTCGGACCCAGGCCCTCCTGCCAGACAAGGTCCCCGGACTCACTCACCCCACACCACCGATGTCAGGGGTTCTGTGCAGGCAAAGTGGGCTTCTCTTTGTATTGATTTTGGGGGCTTTGCTTTTTTTAACTAAACTTTTTTTTAACTGTGGTAAGATGCACATAACATAAATAAAATTTACCATCTTATCAGTTTTAATATACAGTTCTGTGGCATTCATTACATTCACTACTATACAACAACCACTGCCATCTGTCTCTCAAACTCCTTTCATTTTCCAAAATTGAACTTCGTTCCCTGTAAATGCTGACTCCCCAGCCCCTGGCACCCCCAATCCTATGCTGACCCCCCAGCCCCTGGCACCCCCAATCCTACGTTGACTCCCCAGCCCCCGGCAACACCAATCCTACTTTCTGTCGCTGACTCTGACAACACTAGGGGCTGCTGTAAGTAGGATCTCACAGTGCTTGTCCTTCCGTGTCTGGCTTATTCCATTCCATATAATGTTCTCAAGGCGCACCCATGCTGTCGCAGAGGTCAGGGCTCTTTGCGTCTATTTTTAAATAAAACACCAGCTCTGGCTTCAAGGGAAAGGGGCCTGTTGGAGGATGGAAGAGGCAGGGACCCTGCTGGTGGAGACTGGAGCCCTGGGAGGCACTCCCGGGTCTTCCAGTGGGTCCAGCAGAGGCTGATTCATGCTAGAAACAAGGGACTTTCCATGCAGGGTCCAGGAATGCCTCATCAGTCCCCCGCCGTACCCCCTGTCCACCTGGCCTTTGAGGCTGAAACGCTGCACTCAAGAGCACTACTCTGTCCCAGTATCAAGGCAACGCTTCTCAAGGACATGGGCTGGCCCGAGTATCAGTTTGCAGCAAAAACTGTGAAGATTAATCAAAAGCCACCTCCCCCAGGGAAGCTGTGACTCCCAGGCATGACCTTGCCCATGGGGGTCACCCACTCCGACCCACAGGGGTGGCCGAGGACCTGGATCCCGGGGCTGTGCCATCCCTGCCTCCGGGCGAGACATCCAGCAGGTTTCCCAGGAATCTGCACACAAGATGCAGCACCCTCGGCTCAGACTCGAAGCAGCCAGCAGGAGCAGGCGACATCCACTCTGCGTTGTCCATGCTCTCCTCATGTGGATGAGGAGCAGGACCAGCACTGGAGGAGATCAGGATCCTGTCACAATGTAAGGTCATCCGTGCCTAGTGGATCAGATGCTGTGAAGAGGAGTGTGTGCAAACCTCACTGCTCTGAACGGCCCTGATCCAAGAGCAGCCAGCCCCGATTGTCTTTGGTTACCAGGAAATGTTAGCAGATGCAGTCCATGCACTGCCACCGAGGTCACTGGTGTTCCTTTTCTCTTTCAAGGCATTGGTCAAACTGAGTGCCTTCTAGCATCTTCCCCAGAGAGCACCACCCACAAGGGTGCACATGGGCTCTGCCATGCTCCCGTTCCTACCTGCCACTCCACCGAGCTCTGCCCGCTCTTGGTGACCCCTCAACGATGACCAGGGGGCTCTTCCTACAACAAAGCCTCTGGCTGCAAGCACATTTCTTCATGACTTTCTCTTTCTTAAAAATTAGTGTAAATTTTGCATTCTTCTTTGTAACATATGCCTGTGTGCCTTTTATGATAAACGTGTTTTCTTCCTTTTCATCAGATACATTGGATGCTCCAAGAACAACACAGGTCCTCCGTGTGACTTCACACTCCCCCAGCATGACTCTAAGCCCAGTGTGGGACCAGCGTGAACCCAGGTGGCCTCTAGAGGGGAGGCAGGAGCAGCCCTGACCACCAAAGCCAGCGCAGGAGGGGGCTCTACAGGATGATGTGTTGAGTGGGCACAACTCCACAAAGGAGAGGAACCGCAGTCCATGCCAACAGCCTTTCCCAGGAAAGACCTTCCGGGACCTGCCACCCATCTCCTCCTCGGCAAGACCACCCCAGCCCAGGCACGGCCAACGCCCGGCCCCCGCTTGAGTTGGCCTTGAGCTCCCTCCAAAGAGGAGATGCAGACAGCAGTGCCACCCCAGGGGGGCCGAGGGAGCAGGACTGAGAAGCTGGTTTTCCACAGGTTCTTGTCGTCCAAGGCGAGCACAGGCGGGAAAGAATGGGGCTGGAATGTTGGGAGAGAAGGGAGTGTGTGATCAGCATTGTCTGCATAAATGATTCAGGCTTTTTTTAATGAAAGAATCTTATTTTTGAAACTGAAGTTGACATAAAAGCTCCCGAAGTGAGTCAGACGGTGGTGGCTTCTCCCCACCATCCACTCGGCAGGGGACGGGGTCTCCACGGGGAGCTGGTCACCCCACGTGGACGCCATGCCCTGCCTCCTCTGGCGAGCTTTGTGTTCACCAGGCAGATTCTGGCAGACACCGGTCCCCCAGTTGTTGCAGTGAGACTCAGACCCAACCCCTGAACCCCAGGGATGGCGCCTCGCTGAGTCCATTGGATCCGCGAAGGGCAAAGGGGCAGCCGTGAATAGGTAAAATTCCCGTAAGCTAAGGAGGTTCTGCTGGCTTTGTCTTCTCCTTTGCAAAAGCAAAGTCCTGTGGAGGTTGAGCTTCGCCTGAGCGCTCGCTAGTGTGGAGGAAGCAGCTGTGGGCCTGCAGCCAGGGCTCGCTCCAAACGCTGGAAGCTCCGCCTCCCAGAGGAGATCAGCCCAGGAGTGGGAGTGAAGAACTTCGCTCCATCACAAAGCTCTGAAATGCAGATGGCTTCAGAAAACCCCGTGAGAACACCGATTCACTCCTCCTGTGAGATGGGACTGCGTGTCCCCAGAGGGCTGGCAACTGGCCTCCAAGTTTTCCTCTTCCTCTTTCTTCCTCCCAAGAGCCCAATTAAGAACTTCCAGAGTTTAGAAATGACTTGGGTTGATTACGTGTGCATGACGTGACCTCACTAGACCCAGCATGAAAGGGAGGCAGGCCTGGGAGCCCTCCCCCTTGCCCTCGTCCTGGGGTCCGTGCCGCGCCTCGCCGTCCTCCCCTGGAACTCGGGGCTGGGAGAGGTCGGCGTCAGGAAGGACCTCGTGGGGCTTTCACACGAGAGCACACATCCTCAGAGCCCCCCAGCCTCGTTCTGAAAATGAAAGACGGAGATAGCCTGTGCTCCGAGGGCTGCGCACCAGGCGTCGGGGTGGAGATCGACTCCTCGAGCTCCTCGGAGCCCCAGCAGGTGCCACTGCCCGCCGGCTGAGCCCACGTCCCGATAGGAAGCCTGGGGCGCTCGCAGGAAGGGTCACGGATGCTGCCCGGCTCCCCACCAGCCTGCCCGTCAGGGCATCTCCTGAGGCTGCCACTGGGAAAGAACAAACTTGGGGATCCAAGATGGAGGGCAGCAGGACGCTCCCACATCCCCCACTAGTCACTTTTGGAAGCCATGAACTCGGCCCCAGGGCACTAGGCCTGAGTGCTTTAACACCCAGTTCAGGTGCCTCCCCTAAGACAGGGCTGAGGTCTGGGCAGGGAGAGGGGCTTGCAGGCCCACAGACCCACTCATGGCTGGCGTGGCCACCCACGGAGTCTAACTGCAATGACTGAGAACACAGGCCTGCCCGAGGCTCCACACGCCCTGCCCAGGCCCTGAGCACCCGCCCCGAGGCTCCCCGGGACTCAGCCAAAGGCTCCCAGACGCCTCCCAGGTGGTTTGACTTTTGCATCTCTGGGAATTCTTTCAGCCTCTTCGTTTATTCATTTTACTTCCCGTTTACTTGAGGTGGCTTTGTTTTCTTTTCAATGTCTAAATTCTATTTCTCTCATAGGCGTCGTTAATGGGCTGGGACCCGACTTCCTACTGAGTGTAATTACCTCGTCTTTAAGTGCCCTTTTCAGTTTTTAAATGCTGCTGCTGAAATCCAACACTGGGGAGATGTCGTGAAGCTTTTTTAACTCCATCAGGCGGCCGTCGCGCTTCCCTTCACGCTTTCCTTCACCCCTCCACGGACATCTGGCCCTCATCCCATCCATGAGTGACCCACACTGCACATTTCCAGAACTGGCATTTGTGACAGGACACAGCCGCAAGGAGGCCTGTCCACCAGCAGCGACCGTGAGCACGGGGCCCTTGGAGAAGGAGGGAGGCATCTGCACCAGCTGCTGTGGCAGAACACCAGGGCAGGGCAGCTGCAACAACAGACACTCGCTTTGCACAGCTCTGAGACTGGAGGTCCAAGATCAGGGCGCTGGCACAGCTGGGCTCTGGCGAGGGCCCTATTCCCACTGCGGATGGTCACTGCCTTGCTGTGTCCTCCCATGGTGGGAAGGAGGAGGGCAGCCGGCTCCCTCATGATGCTGTCTCATGGTCTTGCCTCAGAGCCACTCTTGTGACCTCACCCAACCCTAATCACCTCTGGAAGGCCCCGCCTCCTAACCCATCCCATCAGGGTGGGGCTCTAACACATGCATTTGGGGGGCCCCAGCTCCTAACCCATCCCATCAGGGGTGGGGTTCTCATGCATGCACTTGGGGGCCCTGCCTAACCCATTGCATCTGGAGTGGGGCTCTAACACATGCATTTGTGGGCCCCAGCTCCTAGCCCATCCCATCAGGGTTGGGGTTCTCATGCATGCATTTGGGGGGCCCTGCCTCCTAACCCATTACATCGGGGGTAAAGCTCTAACACATGCATTTGGGGGGCCCCAGCTCCTAACCCATTGCATCAGGGTGGGGCTCTAACACATGCATTTGGGGGCCCCAGCTCCTAACCCATCACATCAGGGGTGGGGTTCTAATGCATGCATTTGGGGGGCCCTGCCTCCTAACCCATTGCATCAAGGTGGGTCTCTAATGCATGCATTTGAGCCCCCGCCACCACCTCCTAACCACACCCCATTGGGGTGGGGCTCCAGTACATGCATTTGGGGGGCCCCAGCTCCTAAGTCATCCTGAGAAGATCAGTGAGAAAGGTGACCATACATTCTGGCAATACATACTGTTTTTTAAAAAATAATTTTTCTCTAGAGACTAGGTCTTACTCTGTAGCCTAGGCTGGAGTGCAGGCTGGAGTGTAGGCTGGAGTGCACTGATGCAATCTCAGCTCACTACAATCTCTTCCTCTCGGGTTCAATCGATTTTCCTGCCTCAGCCTCCTGAGCTAGGATTACAGACACCCACCACCATGCCCTGCTAATTTTTCTATTATTGGTAGAGATGGGGTTTCACCACGTTGGCCAGGCTGGTCTCAAACTCCTGACCTCAAGCAATCTGCCCACCTCAGCCTCCCAAAGTTCTGGGATTACAGGTGTGAGACACCGTGCATGGCCCAATACTTTCATAATCAAAAAAGTGTCTACATACGCTGACAACAACCAGTAAAGTCCACACGTTTTGTGCACTTGACACGTGCATCCAAGGGCTCCTGACACCCCAGAGAAACCCTACAGAGTGGACACTATCCTCCGTATCTACACACTCAGGCTTAGGAGTCTACACCAGCCTCCCTGTCTACACACAGGCTTGGGAATCTACATCATCTTTCCCATGTACACACACAGGCTTGAGAGTCTACACCACCCTTCCTGTCTACACCTGCAGGTTTGGGAGCCTAGGCTACCTTCCCTGTATATTTCCACAGACTTGGGAGTCTACACTGCCTTCCTGTGTACACACACATGCTTGGGAGTCTACACCACCTTCCCCATGTAAACACACAGGCTTGGGAGTCTATATCACCCTTCCTGTCTACACACATACAGGCTTGGGAGTCTACACTACCTTCCCCCATACATGAATAGGCTTTGGAGTCTACACCACATTCCCCATGCATATACACAGGCTTGGGAGTCTACACCACACTCCCTGTCTAAGCACACAAAGGCTTGGGAGTCTATACCACACTCCCTGTCTACACCTGTAGGCTTGGGAGTCTACACGACCTTCCCTGTGTATATGCACAGGCTTAGGAGTCTACACCAGCCTCCCCTTATACACACACAGGCTTGGGAGTCTAGACCACCCTCCCTGTCTACACACACACACAGGCTTGGGAGTCTACACCACCTTTCCTGTCTACACCACCTTAACTGTGTACAGACACAGGCTTGGGAGTCTACATCGCCTTCCCTGTCTACACATGCAGAGGCTTGGGAGTTTATACCACCCTCCTTGTGTACACACGCAGGCTTGGGAGTCTACACCACCTTCCCTGTCTAAATACACACAGGCTTAGGAGTCTATATCACCCTTCCTGTCTACACACAGACAGGCCTGGGAGTCTACACCACCTTCCCTGTCTGTCTAAATATGCAGACTTGGGAGTCTATACCACCCTTCCTGTCTACACACAGGCTTGGGAGTCTACACCACCCTTCCTGCCTTTGGGAGATCCCAGCTCCTAACACATTGCATCGGGGGGGCTCTAACACATGCATTTGGAGGGCTCCAGCTCCTAACCCAGTGTACACAACTTCCCCATGTACACACATAGGCTTAGGAGTCTACACCACCCTCCCTGTCTAAACACACACAGGCTTGGGAGTCTATACCACATTTCCTCATAGACTTGGGGGTCTACACCAATTTCGCTGTGTAAAGGCACAGGTTTGGGAGTCTACATTGCCTTCCCTGTCTACACACACACAGGCTTGGGAGTCTACAGCACCTTCCTTATATACCCCATCTCTTCTAAAAATACAAAAAATTAGCCGGATGTGGTGGCATGTGCCTGTAGTCCCAGCTACTCAGGAGGCTGAGGCATGAGAATTGCTTGAACCTGGGAGGCGGAGTTGTAGTGAGCTGAAATCGCGCCACTGCACTCCAGCCTGGGCGAAAGAGTGAGACTTCGTCTCAAATAACAACAACAAGAAAAACAGAGACCGAAACCAGAGAGGGTCCTTGTGCAACTTTGTTTTCTGTCCTTGGTCCTGAAACCAGGAGACAATTGGTTGGTTGTTTAGGGCACTGATGATTCTTTACCAGTATGGTAAAGAGGGTAATTGCTCTGGGAGGTGAAAAGTGCGTAAGAATTTTGATCAGTATCTGTCTATCTGCCATCTATCATCTGTCTCATATTGCTTTATCTGTGTTCTCTCTCTCTCTCTCCCATTATTTATTTTCTGAGGGTAGAGCCTTGAATACTGGGTTTTAAAGTTCTTGATTGCTCTCAGCTGGTTCTGGGCACAGAGGATTTAAGGAATATTTGAGATTTGAACAAAACTGAAAAAAGACCAACTCTGCTAGTCATGGCTCTGGCCCCCCTTTTTGGTGGAGGGAGAGTGGGATGTGGGGTTCTTCAGCCCATGCCTGTTGCTGGCCAGGCCCTTCCAAGACGCAGTGGCCTGGGACTATAGGATGTGGCTCCCCCTGACCCAGCGCAGGAGCGCAGCCCCTCCATGGGCTGTGTCTGGAATGCCGCACACAGCCATCTCTGCCCCAAACAGCAGCCGCCTCTATATGATGGGGTTTTCCCTCCTGCCAGGAGCACAGACAGCCGCCTCACCTCCCCAGCATCCTCCCAGGGAGGCTGAGCCCATCCTCACCCACGACCCGGGGACACGTTTAATTTATCCGGCCCCTCCTCGACTACCAACTCCCCTCACCGGAGATGCCTGCCTGGGCCCTGAATTCTGAGGCTGCCCACAGCAAGCCTGATACAGAGTCACACACCAGATGCACATTACAAAGAGCGTCACAGTGGAATGAGAGGAAAGCCTGTGAGAACAAACGGATCTCCGGTGCTCAGCAGACTGATCTACTGCAAATCACCCCCGACGCAACCACCAACTCCGCCAGAGGAAATCACAAGTTTCCCATCTTCAGCAGCTCTTACGACTGCAAGATCCCACAGCTGCCTTTTGGGGGAGGTTGGGGCTTGTGCCTTAGGGGGCCAGGCAGGTCCTTCCAGGAGAAGGCGGCACTAAACCCAGCGTCGAACGAAGCAGGTCCTTCTCCCTTCACAAGCAGCATCCACGGCTCAGTGGTGCCCCTCGCCCCCACCGCTCTGCCCTGCTTTCCTCGCTGAAACCTCCCAACACTGACGTCACTGGGGTGGGGCAGGAGCAGGAAGAGGCCCATGCTGCCATGTCCCATCCCAACACCAAATCAGGGGCAGTCCGCTGCCCTTTCGTTCTCTCCCATTGTGCCCTTGGCAGAAGAATATATTTCCACTCAACTGGCATCTTCCAGCTGTCCCCCAGACCCAGCCTCCCTCAGCTCCCATGGCAGGGTTAGGGGCACAAGCACCGCCCGTCAACCCTTCACAGAAGCTGGCAACACAGTCAGGAATCTGAAGGGCAAAGGGAGCTCTTCCGCCAACAGGTGGCCGGTGTTGCTTCCCAGCGGGTTCCACCCGCTGCCTAGCAGGCCATCTACGTGGGGGCAGACCACAGAGACAGGCTCCAGCAAGCTCAGGATGATGAAGACACATCCTATCTTTGAGGACCCAGCTCGCAGAGAACAAAATCTGTGAACAATAATCACAACATGGCACACACAACACACGCCCCAAAATAAATCTGCACTAGGTACAGAGTTGGCACCAAATGGCTTTCTCCTACAAAATCAAAACAGCCTTGGAATGTCCTTCTTTACTAGATCAACAGATGGTTGTCATAGATAGATAGATAGATACCTAATAGGATAGACTAGATGACAGATATAGATGATTGATAAATAGCTGACAGACATTGTTAGATGTGAAAGACTATATATGTTCTATTGATAGATGATGATAGATAGAGGATAGATATAGATGGGTGATTGATAGGTGGATATAGATGATGGATAGGTAGACGGTTGACAGGTAAAGATAGATTAGATAGATAGATAGAGATGATTGATACGTAAAGATAGATGGGCTGGGCATGGTGGCTTACACCTATAATCCCAGCATTTTGGGAGGCCGAGGCGGGCAGATCACCTGAGGTCAAGAGTTCAAGACCAGTCTGGGCAACATAGTGAAACCACGTGTCTACTAAAAATACAAAAATTAGCTGGGCATGGTGGCGCATGCCTGTAATCCCAGCTACTCAGGGGGCTGAGGCAGGAGAATCACTTGAACTGGGAGGCGGAAGTTGCAGTGAGCCGAGACCACACCACTGCACTCCAGCCTGGGCAACAGAGCAAAACTCTATTTCAAAAAAAAAAAAAAAGATAGATTAGAAAGATAAATTATATAAACAGATGTTTGATAGGTGAATGGAGATGATTCAAAGGTAGATAGGTAGAGGATAGACAGAACAAAACCTGGTCTCCTCCCCTCAGAGCACACTGCAGCTCCCGTGCAGGTCAGGCGGCTCCCGGGCAGGTCAGGCGGCTCCCGCGCAGGTCGCTCCCACGCAGGTCAGGCAGCTCCCATGCAGGTCAGACAGCTCCCGGGCAGGTCAGGCGGCTCCCGTGCAGGTCGCTCCCACGCAGGTCAGGCGGCTCCCGCGCAGGTCGCTCCCACGCAGGTCAGAGGGCTCCCGCGCAGGTCACTCCCAGGCAGGTGGCTCCCGCGCAGGTCAGGCGGCTCCCGCGCAGGTCAGGCGGCTCCCGCGCAGGTCGCTCCCACGCAGGTCAGAGGGCTCCCGGGCAGGTCGCTCCCAGGCAGGTGGCTCCCGCGCAGGTCAGGCGGCTCCCACGCAGGTCAGGCGGCTCCCGCGCAGGTCGCTCCCACGCAGGTCAGAGGGCTCCCGCGCAGGTCACTCCCAGGCAGGTGGCTCCCGCGCAGGTCAGGCGGCTCCCGCGCAGGTCAGGCGGCTCCCGCGCAGGTCGCTCCCACGCAGGTCAGAGGGCTCCCGGGCAGGTCGCTCCCAGGCAGGTCGCTCCCGCGCAGGTCAGGCGGCTCCCGCACACTTTAGGCAGCTCCCGTGCAGGTTAGACGTCTTTTCTGCCATCATGGGCTCTGATTCCCCAACCCGGTGCCATGGTCCACTCAGTCGCTTCTTGGCCCTGCAGATACAAGCCAGCCAGTCCACAAAGGTCATGGCCGCCGCTCCGCTCAACCCGTGGCTGGCTGTGCTCGGGTGTGTTTCCTCACCTCTCTCTCTGAAGAGCTGAGAACAGGCCCCTCCTGGCCTACGCTTTCTCATCATGTAGCTGTATTTCTGGGCTCACACCTTTAGAACCCACTGAGATTTCTAAAGCTCCTCCTCTAGTGAGCAACCTGGGACGTTTGTGCTCAAAGAAAACAGCGTTTCCAGAGCCCCATGGCGCCTAGAAGTGGGCTGGCCAATGTGGTCAGGAAGGAAGGGTGACTTGGGACCCTCACACTGACTGTGCATGGAAACCCCCGTGGTCCGCTCTCCTAGTGAGGCACCTCGCCCTCTTCCCAGCAGCAGCTATTGGTTAACTTCATAGACCCCCTTTTAAATAATTCTTTGTATTTTTGTTTTTGGAGACAGGGTCTCACTCTGTTGCCCAGGCTGGAGTGCAGTGGTATCATCATGACTCACTGCAGCCTTGAACTTCTGGGCTTGGGGGATCCTCCTGCCTCAGCCTCCCAAGGAGCTGAGACCACAGGCATGAGCCACCATACCCCACTAAATTTTTCATTGTTCTGGAGAGACGGGGTCTTGCTATGTTGCCCAGCCTGGTCTTGAACTCCTGGCCTCAAGCAATCCTCCCACCTCAGCCTCCCAAAGTGCTGGGATTACAGGCCTGAGCCACTGCACCCAGGTCTTTTTAAATAATTCTTACATAACAGGTAACTTCAGTCCAGACACAAATACTAAATTTGCAGACTCCAAATGTATTGTTGGATTGTCTCTAGCCTATGGCCATGTTCTCTTCTTTAGATCCTGAGGCCGCAGGGCGCAGCTTTCCATTTGTAAGCTGTCCCTGGGGTGCTGCCCCAGGGGGTGCTGAGCAGTGAACACTGCCCAGCTACCAGTTGGTCCCAGGCACATGAGGGCCTGGCACCTGCAGAGCCCAGCAGAGGCAGGACATGAGGGCCTGGCACCTGCAGAGCCCAGCGGAGGCAGGGTACCTGCAGCCAATATTTCCAGGCACCTAGAGGCAGGTGTTACCTGCAGCCAATATTTCCAGGCACCTAGAGGCAGGTGTTACCTGCAGCCAATATTTCCAGGCACCTAGAGGCAGGTGTGTCCGCACAAATGGAGCCTGTGAAAAAGCAGGTGCAGCAATGAGGGACCCAAAGGTGAGCAGGGAGAGTCTCCATAATTTGGCACAGAGAGGAGCAGGATTGTCCTCAGTATTCACGCCAAGCCAGGCAGGTCCTCACACCTTCTGGATACATCAGTGCTAGACTAAAAAAAAAAAAAAAAAAAAAAAAGCAGTAATCTGGAGTCCTTCCTGTGGGGTGCCACTCAGCTACTCTGGACAGGAGGCTCTCAGACTGCACACCAAGAGATGAGGCCCAGAAGACAGAGACCTCTCACCTCTTAACACCTCCCCAGGTCTGACCAGGGGTTAATTATGACTGTATGTCATGTTTCCAATGAGGAGGAGCCGGAACACCAGGTCTGCAGGCAGCAGGGAGGGGCCACACTGGGGGGCCCAGAGGCTCAGGAAGACTCTCAAACCCAGACCCAGTGAGGCCCTGCCTGGCCCCAGATCCCGACAGAGCAGAGGCCACAAAGTGATGGTTCTCCTGCAGCCGCCAGCAGGAATTCTTCCAGTGCTTGGAGGAGATTTTTCTCTCGTGTTTTCTTTGTTCTTCATCACCCCATTTAAAAAGGAATAATAAGAAAAATATTTTGTATAAAAATGAATTTCTATTGCTCTCATTACACAATGTTTTCTTAAAGAGAAGCAAAAAAGAAGGAAATAAAACGCATTCACCACATCCTACTCGTACTTCTCAACACTGTAATATTTTAACGATCCATATGAGGTCACACCATATGTACTTTTTTGATACCTGACTTTTTCTTTCTCAGAATGACACACTTCCATCTTTCCAGGCCAATACCCGGCCTGGCAGGACTCCACCATGAGGCACATCCACTTGTTCACCTGCCTCCCTCTTACCGAATATTCGTTCCCAATGCAAATAACGACTGTCCCATCGCAGGGTGCAGAGGAGATAGGCTGTTCACTCAGCCTGAGCAGTTCCTCTTTCTGAGATGTGACCACAGGAGGTGACCGCGGGGATACCTCACCCAGCCAGCTTTTCAGGGCCCCCTCTGAGGCTGCAATCACCTCTGCATCACCTTTTGGCCCCTTCCCTGCCACTCCCTCTCACAGAAGTGATGTCAGTAAAGAATGGACACAGGCTGCCTCCCTCATGACTGGGGTCCTAGGTCCCAGGGACCCTGGAAGGCCTGGAGCAAAGAAGGCCTCTCATCTGAGAGGTGAGGCAATGTCAAAGAACAAAATCCTCCCAGCTGTTGTCTCCCCACTTACATATTTTTTTATTGTGGTAAAAATAGAATAAAATGTACCATCTTAATCATTTCTAAATCTTCAGTTCAGTTCAGTAGTGTTAACTATGCACATTGTTCTCCAACAGATCCCCAGAACTTTCTCACCTTCCCAAACTGAAACTCTGTCCCGATTAAACACTGACTCCCCTTTCCCCTGCCCCGTTCCACTTTCTGTTCCTGTGAATTTGATGATTCTAACTACCTCGTATCAAACAGCATTTGTCCCTTTAGGACCGGCTTCTTTCACTCGGCATAATGTATTCAAAGGCCACCCATGGTGTAGCACGTTGAAGACTGGGTAATAAGTCCACCGTGTGGATGGATGGACCACATCTTGCTTACCACTCATCTGTCAGTGGACACTTGTGTGGCTTCTAACTTTCGGTTATTGTGAATAGTGCTGCTATGAGCATGGATGTGCCAATATCTGTCCAGGTCCCTACTTCTGATTGTTTTAGGTATGTATGTACCCAGAAGTGGGCGTGTTTTAACGCTTACCTCATATGGTTTCTGATCATGTGCACGAACACTTAGAGTAATAGGCAAATGTTTTGGCCTCGCTAGGGGACAAATGGGGGGTTTGCTTATTTTACATGAATTGCTGGACTGCTAGGTGAAAGTGGAACTGATATTCTTTGAGACCCTACTAAGCGTCAACCTGCAGAGAACACAATGTGTAAGAACAGTGACCACTTGCGCTCCGCGCGCAGGACTGTGCTGGGACCGTGTGGCAGTTCCTCACTGTGTCCCCAGGCAGCCTCAAAAGGCAGGTGTGGCCATCGCCTCGCCTTCAGCAGAAGCCCACCATGAGCAGGGGCACATGGGCTGCACTTTTCATGAAGCCCTTTGAGAACAGACATCAACCATGTGAATGTTACTCCTTAAGTTAGAGCCAAAGATATTTGGTTTGCCAAAACACATGACTAGAACACTGCATCTTGAACAGCTTTAAAAGAAGGCAGCTGTCCTGACCTGCATCCTCCCAGCAGGGTACAGGTTAAAAAACCTAAAGCAACGCAGCCTTGCATCAAAGAGAAATCTTGTCCATATGTTGTTCCTTCACGTGTGACTGGGCATCGGTTGATTAATCTGATTTTTGTAGTCCATGCATGTCAATAAGGCTCATTCACATGTCAGAATGTGCACAGGGTTATTCTGTTAGTGTGGCAAGAAGGGTAGGGCCTGGGAATCGGGAGCCCTGTTTCTAATTTTAGTGAAGTCTTCCACCCTTGATCTTGATGAATACTTGATCAAGTCAATAAATATCAAAGATTCAGAAAGATTACGTAGATCGGGACATTAGATTACTTAATTCTCATAGTTCCTTGAAGTCAGAATTTCCAATGATTCTAGAAGTAATAACCCCAATAATTCTCATTACTACTTCAAGGTATTTTTGAAAATTACAATTCTGTAACACCCGTTGCCTTAGAAGTAAAGTCTCCCCAGGTCTAAGAGATAAACCCCTGCCTGGGAAAATCCCCCTGACAGCTCTTCGGGGGTGTGGGGCTCCTTCTGTAAAGAGGAAAATGCCGCTTCTGCAGGACATGGGTGACCTTGAGCAACTGCATGTTTTCTCACCAAATACAAGGAATTTTTTAAAGAAAAGACCAAATGGTGTTACACACCAGAAGGTTTGGGTGATATTTCAATTTTTTTTTATTTTAAAGCAAGTAGAAACTTTTTCTGATAATTCATTGGCTTCTGCACTGACTCAGACCTTGACACTCTAATTGTGGCCTCAAGACTGGCAGCTTTGGCCTCCCCAGGGCTGGTCAGAAATGCAGAATATTGGGTCTAACATACCTCGGAAAATGCACTTTGACATTTAACAATCCTGAATGACTCAAAAGCACAGCACAGGTCTGTGCACAGTCCCCGTGCAAGACAAGACACTTCCGACAGGGGAGATGGCCCGGGCCAACACCAGGACCAAACTCTCACTAGGGGGGACCGTGCCACCCCCCACAGTCGCAGCAGCTCTCCCTACCTCCCATCCCCACTGCCCGTGGCCCTGGAACACCACAATTTGGGTGAAGCATTGCAGCCCAGCAAGCGTGGTCCCCAAGAAGAGGAACACTGAGAGGAAGCTCACTGAGGGCTGAGACACTGAGCCACAGACCTGCCTCTGTCTCGTGCGAAGAGATTCACAAAAGGGCCAATGAACACATGTCTTTTGAGATCTCATGACCTCCAAAAGAAGTCTCTCTGTCAGGAAATGTCTTAGCTGGAACTGTAACAGAATGCCACAGGTCGGGTGGCCTGGAAACAACAGACCTTGATTTCTCACAGCTCTGAAGGCTGTGAAGTCGGAGAGCAGGGCACCGGGAGACTCGGCATCCCAAGATCCTGCTTCCTGGATCATAGATGATGCCTTCTCGCCATGGTCTCACTCCATGAAGGGGGCGAGGAAGCTCTCTGGAGCTGCCTTATTAGTGACCTGATGAGCTCGAATCCCATCAGGAGCATGTCACCTCCCAAAGCCCCCACCTCCTAACACCAGCATGTCAGGAGCTAGGTTTCAACACATGCACTTGCGGGGACAAACACCCAGACCAGAACAGGAAGAGGGCAAATAGCCTTACTCCTCCATCTGCCCTTTACATGAAAAATATAATCGTGGAATCAACTGCGGCAACAGCAGCAGAGGAAATGCAAATCAATGCAGCAAAACCCAGGGCCTGTCAGCATTAAGACACCCACTCCATCTCCCACAAATAAACCCAGTGTTATGTTAAAGTTTCCTATTATTAATAGTCCATTTAGCACTTGAAAGCCACAAGGCTGATTGTGCACGAAGCCCTGTGTGCTTGCTTGGGAGCCTGAAAGAGAGTGTGTTGAGTGATAATGGCGTGAAGGCAAAGCTCTTGGAAGACCGCTGGCCTGAATCATACGTGAAGCCTTGCCGCGTCAGGATCAATGACGCTCCCAGGGGCACATGCCTCAACAGAATGGGACACAGCTCAACAATCCCATGTATGGACAATGTGAATTAACTAAACAACAAAGCCTTCATCATGCTGAGTGCAGGCCCTTTAAAGACCAGAATGTGTCCCCATCCGTTCCAGCATTAGTGCACGGCAGAGGCCGAGAGCAGAGTGTTTCCCACAGCAAATGTTTCCTGGCCCAGGAAAACCTACACTGAGGGGGCAGGGTGTGGTCCTCCCGGTTTCAGAGAAATCAACCACGGCCACAGCCTTGTCCACATAGAGCCTCTCGAAGCCTTGCATGGACAAAGAAGGTGTCTGCTGGTGCAGTGCCACCGAAGAAGAGAGGTCCCACCTGAAACCTCACAGGGAAATTTGTGCCTTCTCCCAAGGCAGGACCACAAGTTTGCAGCTCGAGACCTCGTCCAGGGTCCTAAAATGGCTTCTCGAAAAATATGAAATTGCTGACCGATCCCCAGCATCAACTTCACCAACAGCCTTGTGCTTCTCGTTCAAAGCAAGAAGTACCCAAGTGGAACGCAGATACGGCACGTCAGTGAGAACAAAAGCATCACAAAATGCAAGTCTTATTACTGCAGCAGTTTGCAAGTTGGCCGTGATGTCTCATAATATGAAGTTTGGGTGAGGCGGTGCCAAAACCCAGCTGGTGCAAGCTAAAAAAATGACCAAGCTATAAGGCCGTGGAAATGCAACTTGATTACAACAAACACTTAGTGGAGCTAATCACACAGCATTCAGATGCTCCCAGCCCACCCCGATGGGAGTGTTGGATGAAGAATCCTGCAGCTCTCGCCGGGGACATCTGAACATCCTTATTAGCTCAGGGCACACCCTCTGCAGAGACTCACAGGCATGTGGCATGGCAGTACATGAGCACCGATGTGTGAGGGGAGAAGAGAGGGGCCTTCCATCTAGGGGCACAGTCTCCCTCCCTTCCCCTTATCCCTCAAATTGTGAAGAAACAAGTGAGGTCTTTGATTAGATGCCTATTTTTTAGGGAATGGTCTTTTCTGTTTATAGGATCTATGCATAGCATATATTTCTAAGATTAGGGTCATTCCTTACACCTGGATTTGTTCTCCAGTAAGTGATTAGAACTTGGGCTCTGATGCCACAGTGCCTGGGATGTCTACGAAACACACATCATGACAGCTCCTGCATCAGGGGGCTGCTGGGATGATTAAACAAAATTATACAAAGATGATACAAAGAAAGGGCTAGGGCAGCACTTGCAGGGGGCACAGCCAGCTCTGGATCTGAGTTAACTGTTGCCATACATCTTGTTAATCACAGGTCTAGGGACTGTCCCGTATCTCCACACAAAGACCTACCTCATTCTTTCCAACAGCTGCAGGATATTCTGTGGTGTGAATATGATATATTTAACTAACCTCTTGCTTATGAAAAATCAAGTTATTTCAAACGAGTATTATTTTACGACAAAAAAAGGCAGCAATGAACATGCTTATGCAAACATCTTTGCACATGTGTGCAAGTAAGTTTGTAAGGAAAATTCCTAGAAGTGGGATCTGGGGGTAATAGAATTGTACATTTTGTGATGGATACAGCCAATCGACCTGTGAGCAGCTGAGCTGACTCCCACCTCCACCACCAGGACGTGAGGCTGCCAGGCACCACCCCCATCACCAACACCAGCAAGGCCAGCTGTGCGGCTGCCATCCCAGTGCTCCTGAAGCACAGAACCAACACGAAGCAGCACAGGGCTAGGCAGTTGCCAGGGAGCCAGGAGGCAGGTGCATGCCAGGCCCTGGCCCCAGCCCCCAAGCCCCCTGCCCACCCTTCATGCCCCAGGAATACCTGGCTTGACTCCTCACCTTCCACTGCACCCTCCAGCTCCATCTAGACCCTTTCCCTCAGCATGGCAGCTTCACTCACACATGTTTATTTAAAGCACAGGCAACGAATGCCAATGGTAAGGCCAGAGGGCGGGCAGCTCAGCACGGCAGACCACAGATCCCTTCTCAGCCCAGGAAATGGCTCTGTGGCCCATATCAGCCAGGAAAATGAAGGGTCACAGACGCCCTGCTGGGAGCTAAAGAGAAATGTGTGCAAATCTAAGGAGAAATGTGCAAGGCTCGTGCCTTCCCTGTGGTGTGTGCCTGCTCTTTAATGAGAGTTGCATTCCCCTGAGGGAGACCCTGGGCAGGCCCTGTCCCATGTAACGGCTTTACACAAACTCTAAAAAGTCATCCCAGCCATGCATGGGCCCAGGGATGCTGACACCATTCAGAAAACTGTATTGTGGAGGAAGGCAAGGATGAAACAAACAAGGCATGGAGGCTTCTGCTCTATAAAACTATGAGGTTCCCAGGGACATGACACAGTCCATGCTGCATCAGATCTGAGTATCAGGATCCAGCTGTATTTGACTTTTAGAGCTGCAATCTATACAGGCATATTTGTGGCTACATAAACATAGATTATCAGAATGGAACTAAATATGCAGCTTTTAAATACAACCACACCAAAGGGAACTTTGCAAATTCCCTCTCATCCTGAGAGGTGAGACAGAGCCAGCTCTGGGCTGTGGCTGGTCATCTCAACCCCAGGTGCCACAGGCCATCTGGACACCACCTCTGCTGAGCACAAAGGTGGGCGTGGCCCCAGAATAGCAGCTTTGCTCAGAATTCCAAACAGGGCCTCAGCTCAATGGTGAGAACTCTTAACTCGGACGGCAAACTTCCCGTCTGGGATCTGCAGGCTTCAACAACTGTCAAAGCACGGGAAAATCCCCAGGAAGAAAGTAAGCAAAGGCACGGTAGACGCCAAGGGTCCAGGAGTCGCCCTCTGTTACTTCATGACCTCAACTTACTTTCTACACACAGGACATAGAAACCATCTCATGCAAGCCCCCCAGGAACCCTGGAGGCAGGCACTGTTCCCGTAGTTACCCACACGTCTAGAGACTGTCCCACATCTCCAAACACAGATCTGCCTATTGTCTCTGCCAGATGCAGGATATTCTGATGAGGAAACTGAGGCATGGAGCTTCTTAGGAACTTTCCACAGGTCACCTGACACTAAGCCCACAACACTGTCCTCTAAATATTTAGGACACCTATATTTTCCTTTGTGTCAGCCATTTCTCTCCCTTTAAAAATCTCTCCCTGAGATTATGGATAATTTTGATAACTTTGAGAATCAATAAAATTACTCGTTTTATCCACTGACATCAGAAGTGGCCAAGCTTGGCCGGGCGCAGTGGCTAACACCTATAATCCCAGCACTTTGGGAGGCCAAGGTGGGTGGATCACCTGAGGTTAGGAGTTCAAGACCAGCCTCACCAACATGGTGAAGCCCTGTCTTTACTAAAAATACAAAAAATTAACTGGGCATGGTGGCGGGCACCTGTTATCCCAGGCACTCAGGAGACTGAGGCAGAAGAATTGCTTGAACCCAGGAGGAGGAAATTGCAGTGAGCCAAGATCGCGCCATTGCACTCCAGCCTGGGTGACAAGAGCAAAACTGTCTCAAAAAAAAGTAGTGGCCAAGCTTTAGCTCCTGAGCAATTCCAGAAGAGACTCAGCCATCAAGCTGACTGTAGCCTCCCGAGGACAAGCTTTGGCAAACAGGCCCCATGGTGGGCACTTGGCAGCCCCGGGCCAGGCATCCTGCCACAAGCACCGCACAAAAGGTACTCTGCAGGTGACTGGGCGTTTAAAGGGCTAGGGAGCCCTGGACACTTGAAACTGAAGTCCTTTCTCAATTTCTGAATTCCCTCCTCTAAAGGTCTCCAAAGTGAGTCTGCACCTCCATCCTGGATCTTGTTAGAGATGCTATTTTTGCTGTTAGCCACCCTTCTCGGGGTTTGGTAATAAAAGATTGTTAAAGTGGGGTTTTTTTTGTTTTGTTTTGTTTTGTTTGTTTGAGACAGAGTCTCACTCTGTCACCCAGGCTGGAGTGCAGTGGCACAATCTCTGCTCACTGCAACCTCCACCTCCTGAGTTCAAGCAACTCTCCTGCCTCAATGTCCCAAGTAGCTGGGATTATAGGGAGCCGCTACCACGCCAAGCAAATTTTTGTATTTTTAGTAGAGATGGTTTCACCATTTTGGCCAGGCTGGTCTCAAACTCCTGACCTCAAGTGATCCACCCACCTCAGCCTCCCAAAGTGCTGAGATTATAGATAGGCATGAGCCACCATGCCCAACCAAAAGATTGTTAAAGTTTAAAAAATAAATAAATAAAAGTCTCCAAAGGAGAAAGGATTTTTCATTTTCTTCTTCATTTTTTCTGAAGGGGAGGAAGGTAAGGAGAACAGCTCCCTGTGCTTCTAATTTAAGTATCTACATTTTCACAAGTCCCCATTAACATAGCCGATCCTTAATAAAGGCTAGAATGTGGGACTGATCAAACATTAGAAAAAGCCCCGTTGCCCTCACGGGCCACCTGCCTGGCACACACCTGTGTGCACTTCCCACATATTTATGGTGTTTATCCCAGCGTTTGCTGGGCTGGAAAACTGGCCATTCTGTCACTGTGACAAACAGGCCTGACGAGGCCAGCCGTGCCTGCGATTGCATTTTCCACTCTCCAAACAGAATCTATTAGACATGATGCAAGCAGAGATTATTTTTAGGAAGGCTTTTCATTACAGTGATGTGAAATGTCAAGGCTGAGACTCGGCAGGCTCTATGCAGACCTCCGGCTCCCACTCATTAAGTTCCTGCCACGTGCTAAGCCCAGGCTAGGCCCTGGACAACACAAGTAGGTCCCCAATTAACAGCCAAGTTAATTAACTGATTGGAAACACAGGGGAAAGCTGTCTTGGGCAGGGACATGGCCCTTGAGGAGCAAGCGGACTGAAGGGGTACGGGCATCGTGCCGAAAGGGGTACAGACAGCATGGTCAGGGGCTCTGCAAGGGGAGAGAACATCAAGCCCAGTGAGCACTGGGGGCTGCACCCCCCCACACCTGATGGGGGCAGAGAAAACCAAATGGTGAACCCCCATCTCACCTCATCCTACCCTTCCTTGCTGCCCAGGTGTGCAAGATGGGGCACGGGCCATCCCAACTCCAAGTCTGGCCTGGACACAGAAATGACCAACGTGCTAAGGACAGTCAGAAGCTGATGATGAGACTCTTATCTTTCCTTTATTAAAAACTCTTTTGCCCGGGTGCAGTGGCTCACATCTGTAATCCCAACACTTTGGGAGGCTGAGGCAGGCAGATCACTTGAGGTCAGGAGTTCAAGACCAGTCTGGCCAACATGGTGAAACCTCGTATCTACTAAAAATATAAAAATTAGCTGGGTGTGGTGGTACATGCCTGTAGTCCCAGCTACTTGGGAGGCTGAGGCAGGAGAATCGCTTGAGCCCTGGAGGCAAAGGTTGCAGTGAGCCAAGATCACGCCACTGCACTCCAGCCTGGGCAAGAGTGAGACTCTGTCTAATAATAATAATAACGTTTTAAATTTTATACCTGCAAACAGTATCTAGCTCAACTTCCTCATTTCAAGAATGGGGAAACTGAGATGCAGAGAAAGGAGATGAACCGCCCAAGCTCACACACAATATAGCGAAGCCAAACTTTTATATGTCACTCCCAGAGGCGGTAGGAACATCACATGCTTCCTTTTGGAGACCTTGGTTTGGAAAAGAAAAAAAAAAAAAAAAACAGCTTTTAGAGTAGATTTTCTTTTTTTGAACTACTGAGGAAATCTGCAGGAAAAGAGGGTCTTCAAATACTGGGGTAAATCATATGACTGACTTGTATTACACAAAGTTGAGGTTTATAACAAATACTCTAAACAAATACTCCTGGAGCAAACAGCTTTCACCTATCACACTTTACAGAAATATTCTTTAAAATAGTGGTTTCTATTTTTTTCTTTTTAATTTCACAGACTAATAATCTTTTTTAACAAACTGGGGTAACCTATATGTAAAGTTGCCAAATCTTTATGTGTGTAACTAAAAATGTTTAAATAAAAAAAAAACTTTCCTATCACACTTCTTTTAAAAATTACTAACATTAAAAAATATTCCTCCAGGCACAGGATTACACCTGTAATCCCAACACTTCAGGAGGCTAAGGTGGGAGGAACACTTTAGCCCAGGAGTTTGAGGACAGTCTGGTCAACATAGTGAGACCCCATCTCTACAAAAAATACAAAAATTAAGCGGGTGTGAGGGAGTAGGCCTGTGGTCCCCGCTCCTGGGGAGGCTGAGACAGGAGGATCGCTGGAGCCCAGGCATGGGAGGCTACAGTGAGCTGTGACTATTTGGCTGCACTCCAGCCTGGGCGACAGAGCAAGAATGTGTTTCAAAACACATATAACTAACTGTACATGTATGTATGTGAAATCTCAGGAATTTAGGTATTTTAAGGGGAATACATCTGACAATAGGAATGCGTCTCTGCAGCGTTTCCACGGGTTGACTGGCGCTGGCTGTGCCCTGGAGGCTCCTGGCCCAGGTAGGCCCCGTGTCCCTGAGCGAACGCACCGGCTTTGGGTTGTAAATCAGGGAGTTTGGACTTAATTCCCAGAACTCAATCACCACTGAGCGACCTCGAAAAAGATCAGGCGTGGGCCTCACAGGACGAGGGCCAGACCCAGATGCGCCCGCTTGGGCGGACGAGACTCCCAGAGACCCTCCCCGGGGCGTCACAGCAGAGGAAGGCTAGGAGCTCGCGCACGCCAGGCTGTGGGGCCGAGGGGTCCGGCTCTCAGGGTCCTGCTCTCAGGGTCCTGCTGGGCCCCTCACCAGGAAGAGGGGACAGGGAGGCAGCAGCTCCCAGCGGCCTCGTGGGCGCCACTGACAGGAGCGCGGGGCACAAGGCTGCCCAACAAGAACTCGGGGCGCGAGGCCGCCTGACTGACAGGAACGCGGGGCGCGAGGCCGCCTGACAGGAGCACGGGGCGGCGCCCTCCCGGCCTCCCTCAGCCCCGCGCCCTGGCCAGCCGGTGCCGCTCGCAGACGGGGGAGCCCAGAACCCACGCGCCAAGGCCGCCAGGCCTTTCCTCCCTCGCGTTTCCTCAGGCGCGTCCTCCACCCGTTTCCCCCAGGCAGGGGGAAGCCCCGAGAAGCCGCCTCCGGGCTCCCTCAGAGCCGCCGCGCCGGGCTGAGACCGGGCCCCAGGCTCTCCGCGGAGCCGTCTCCAACCCCTGCAGGCCGACCTGGGCAGCCAGGCGGGGAGCGCGCAGCCAGAGCCCGCGTTTCCGGGCTCCGTGTCCTTCTGGAGGCCGCTCCTTGGCCATGGGCCCTCGGTCCTCGCCCTGAGCGGCGCGCCGGGGTACAAGGGACGCCCTCAGAGGCCTCCACCCCACACTCCACCGCGCTCTGCCAACCGGGACAAGGTGTTTTGCTGAATAAATAAATTAATACATAATAAAGGCTGCGTCCAACCAGATGAGGACAGAACCGAGCGCCCTCGAGCACCCTCTCCCACCATCCATCCTCACAGAGCGACTCTGCACCGTGAGAAAGCGGCTTCGGCAGCTCCGACCCCTCAGCTGACGCGTCTCCCCGTGGTGGGTCCTGATCCCCCGGCCGGCTCTGCCACTGAAGACTCTCCCTGTGTCCTCCGTGGCCCCCGAGTGGCCTGCTAGCCCGCTCTCCCACACAGTCTCCTTGATGTGAAGTGTCACCTGGCTTGCTGCGGCGTGTTTCCGCCGTGACACGTGTATACTGGCTCAGCACGCGGCTGGGTACGGTTTGCAACGCCGAGAGCCCGCGGAGAGGCTTGAGCCTGTGGCCCCCGCCTCCGACCACGGACTGACCAGGAAGCACCAAGGAGAACCGCCTCCTCCGGAACTCTGTGGAGCTCATGGCTTTTGTGACTGAGACTAAAAGCATCCATAAAAGCCCGACATTGTGGAAAGACACAAACGTGCATGGACCTGGTTATCTCTGGCCTTCCTCTGCTCAGAAGCCCACCCCTGCAGAGCAAAGCCCGAGTCCCGGATGGCAAAGCCATACGCAGGAGCCTTCCCAGCAGCCGCCGCCATGGCTGACGCACTGGCAGGAGCCGCACCGGACACTCCACCTAGTCCCTCTTCAGGTTTTCATCCATTCTGTTTTATTTCGTTTGATTTTATTTCATTTTATTTCCAAGCCCTGTGGCAAGGCTTGGAATTTTTTGGTTTTTGTTTTTGCTTATTTTTTTTAATTATGCCGTGTGTTGGCACACTTCATGAAAAGCACCTATTTCTGGCCAGGCACAGTGGCTCACGCCTGTAATCCCAGCACTTTGGGAGGCTGAGATGGGTGGATCACCTGAGGTCAGGAGTTCGAGACCAGTCTGATGAAACCCCATCTCTACTTAAAAAATACAAAAATTAGCCAAGCATGGTAGTGGGCGCCTGTAATCCCAGCTACTTGGGACGCTGAGGCAGGAGAATCGCTTGAACATGGGAGGCAGAGGTTGCAGTGAGCTGAGATTGCACCACTGCACTCCAGCCTGGGTAATAGAGTGAGACTCCAACTCAAAAAAAAAAAACAAAAAACACCTATTTTTTTTTTTTTTTTTTTTTTTGAGCAGGAGTGAAAGTATTAAAAAGCTTTAGAGCAGGAATGAAATGAAGGAAAGTACACTTGGAAGAGGGTCAAGCAGGGGACTTGGATCAAATGCGTGGTTTGGCCTTTTGACTTGGGGTTTTATATGTTGGCATACTTCTGGGGTCTTGCGTTACTTCTCCCCTGATTCTTCAAAAGGCACCTATTTCTTAAGGATCCAAAAAAATAAAAGCCAATTTCATTGCTGCTGTTTCCATTTCTTGGCAAAAATTAGGAAACACAACAAAATAAATATCCATGGAATAAAATGGTGCATTTATTCACCAAAGTCTTATCACACGTGGAGATGAATAAGAACTTCCCGAGCCAAGAACAGTATATACAACATGGAAAATTCTCTAGAGTTATTAAGTGAATTAACCTCATGAAATTCTACTATAAGATAAGCACTAGGAATGCACTGGAAAGAGAAAGGTGCTAGTGAGCTTCTGGAAGCAGAGAAGGTTCTGAAAGGCAGGGAAGGTTCTAGAAGGCAGAAAAGGTTCAGGAGCTTCCGGAAAGCAGGGAAGGTTCTGGAGGGCAGGGACTCTGTCTTGCTCGTGTTTGCAAGTCCAATGACTAGCACATAGTAGGTATTCAGTACAATGTTCTGAAAAGAGGTTTCTCTGTCTGGCTGTCTAGTTGGGTGGAAACCTGATCCTCTTCGTTCACAGTGAGATAGAGGAACCTGAAAAGGATAAACATATGAATTCCCCTCAAAATATTGTTTTGTTTGGTACTGGGTAGTGATGTGAACAACTGTGGGGTTAACTTGAGGCTCTAGTTATGCTACCTCCTCCAGAGAAGATCCACTTTGCCCCATCTGGCGGCTGAGGATTCCAGCAGCCCTGACAGCCCTGACCCACCAGGGCACTGAGCCAGCTCTGTGCCTACGAAGACAGCTGTCTGCTGAACCCTTTCTGGGTGCAGCCTGCTGGGTCCTAACTCAAGTCTCTGAGGCATACCAGGGACCTCTGCCCAACAGCTCTCCGAGGCTCCTGATCAGGACCGGCTGACACCTCTGGAAAACACTGACCCTAAGTGCCACATCCCTACCCTTCTCCTGGGTCTCTGCCCTCTGACTCATCACTGTGATCCTTCATTATTTCATACATTTTGTCCAGATCTGTTTTTGGTGCCAGGGTCATTGACTCCCTTATTCCACCACTACTGGACACAGCACTCAGAGATCTTTGCCACTTAAATTGCTTTACACTTTGTTCTTCAGTAAAAAATTATTAAGCTGATATAGGAACAGCAGTTTCTAAATAAAGATGAGACTATAGTACATATTATCAGCCCACTGATTTTGCCAGTGTAGTAAGCTTGCAAGTATGAGTTTATACTTTCTGAATGATTTACATTTTATTCCAACTAAATAAATAAATCTCACTCCATGACATTTTCTAAGCTGAGGAATAGTTGTTAATTCATTTTGAAATGTTCTTAGACTAAGAATCTAAATTTAAAAGAGTAATTAGCATGATGCATGATGAATGGACAAGAGTCTTCTGAGGCACAGTAATGTATTTCTTCCCTCATTTTACTTTTATAAAAATACTTAATGGGAATTAATGATCATCCTCTGGTACAGATGCCTCATCTGATCATCAACATTTCTTTGTATGTCACTAACACTATACCCAGCTAAACAATTCAAGATGTTCAGAGAAATGGAGGGGGGATGGGAAAGGGAATCTGCTTCCTAGAAATGCAGAAAACATCAACTTTAGGTGCTGAGGAGGCCAGAATAGATTTTTAAATAAAGTCAAACAATTTTCAGAAAAAGATTATGTTACTTGTGAAAAGTCATTAATTGGTATCCATTTTAAAAATAAAGAGTCAGCATAGGGGTCTTCAATCCAATCCTAGAGTAGCAGAGCTAGAAGCGGTCTGGAGGAGTGACCACTTCTCCTTTCTGACTGCCAGTGCTCACCACAGCTTCATGTCTCTGGGGTTCTTTCCTTGAAAATCAACCAACCAAGAGCTCGGGTCTCTGTCCAGGAAGGTCAACAGCAAGTCACTCCCCATGCCTGGGTCTGAATGTCCTTATGTGGAAGTTACTTATAAATCAATGAAACTGGACCAGGCACTCTTTTCCAGCTCTGAGAGTCTGTAATTGATGTATTCATTTATTCAGCAAAAATTACTGAACATATATATTGAGATATGCCCACTCTTAGATGTCCTAAAAATTAAGCTTGATATATGGGCTAATGCTGGAGCTCCACGAGACCCCACAGCAAATGGCCTCTTGGGGTCTGGTGCCAGAAGAGTGGGCCCCCTTGTGTCATTCTCAAACTATGCTGCAATTTCCATGGGCCTGTGAAGAGATTTATGGATTAGGTGACCCATTTTAACTATACATAATCCAGAGATTTGAAAAGATTCTTGGAAAGGAATCGTGGATTGTTAATAAGACAAATACAAGAAAATCTGTACTTCCAATGGGAGCTCTTCTTTAGACACATTTTGAAGTGGAAAGCATCACAATTAGACCCACAAGAAGGCAACCAGAAAGATTAAAAATCATCCTTCGGACTTTCTCAATTATAGATTTATGCATATTTTCAGTAGTGATGAGCACTGTTCTCAGCATATATTGTGCATCGAGACAGCAAATAACCATAGATTGAAGCTCTCCAGATTAGACACTTAAAAACTAAGTATCTAAAAGGTTATTAATCACATTAATAAAAATTTTAGTGAATACAAAGAAGTTTTTGTATCTTCAGCAAAATATTTTAATCATTAGTGATGTTTAATTTCTCGTTCTCTTAAATTTGTTTTGAATTGTTTATAATAAACATACAATGAGTTCAGTAGAGCACATATATAACTTGTAAATAAGAATATGTATCTGGTAAATAAATGCACATTTCTGTTGGTGGCGCCATCAGACACTGAGACACTGAGAGGAGGGGCCACAAGGGGGATGAGGCAGAAGCCTCCTGCCAGTGAGGGCCCAAGAGCCCGGTCCAGGGCTTGGGCTTCCTTCCTAAGGTTAGATGTGGGGCAGCTCTGGCAGAAGAGTGATAGGATCAGATTTTCAGTTGTGGCAGTTACTCTAGCCAGAACTGGAAGGTGGCATGGAAGGGGCCAATACTTCTTTCTTTCTTTTAAAGTTTGTTCTGCCATAATTTATGCCAAATTCTTCCTCTGCTACATGTGAGGACTGCATGCCCGGCAGCTTCCTCCACATGCATCAGGCTGCTGGACGGGCCTTGCTGGCACACTGGGTGGGTGGCTCCGTGGAGTGTCCTGCCTACTGCAGGATGTCGAACAATGTCCCTGTCCGCCATCCACCTAGTCCCAGCAGCAGAGGTGAGAGCCACTGATTTACACGGCAGAACTGGCCACCGCCAGACTACTCACCCTCTTCTCCTTCAGGCTGCAAATTAAAACAGACTTCCATCCTTTCTTCAAAGGACATATTTTTCTTCCCTTTTGTCATTTATTTTACACAGGAAAGTAGCATCTTTTAATAGTCTAGAAGAACTATTTCAACATTTGGAACATGCTAACAATATACCCACACATGGTAGAATCTTTCAAAATGAGGCTTTGATTTTGGAGTTAGTACTTATTTTATCTACAATCTTTGTCAAACATGTTATCTTATGTGAAATCACCTGTAACAATCTGGGACATTCTTTATTTTTCATAGTGCTTGACTTACCCTGAATATCTGACGTTCTTTCAGAGTGCTATGAAAAATATTAAATCATTAAACAAATGTTATATATTCTTTAAAAGTACCAATAAACCAAACACGTCACTTTTTAACATTTGCTATTGACTGATATTGTCAATAACGTAGTTGGCTAGCCCCATAAGATGGGTTTTACTTTTTATCACCGCTCACTGTAGCCTCAAACTCCTGGGCTCAAGTGATCCTCCTGTCTCAGCCTTCCAAATAAGTGAGACCACAGGTGTGTGCCACCAGGCCCAGCTAATTTTTTACATTTTTTGTAGAGATAGAGTCTCACTGTGTTGCCCAGGCTGGTCTCAAACTCTTGGCCTCAATCAGTCCTCCCGCCTCAGCCTCCCAAAGTGCTTGGATTACAGGCATGAGCCAATGTGCCCGGCCAGGTTTTACATCTATATTTCACCCCCTCAGAACCTGTGGAGGATACAAGAGGCATATCTACATAAGTATCCAAATTTTTCACACAATCGCATGTTTTTATTTTCTCAGAAGGGCACTAAATCAACACTTCTCTTGAGAACTACATCTTACTTCCCAAAGAGACAAAATAGTTATAACCAATAATAATTTCAGTATTACTAGAAATTATAATAAAAATTTAAAAATAAGTAGATTGTTTTATAGAAAACTAAACCAAGAATCTAATCTTTATTTTTAAAAATATTTTCCACTTGAAAACATTTCCTTTTTCAAGTGATCAAAATGCTTCCTTCTTGTTAAGCTCACAGCAATGAAAAACTCATTTAAAAAATGTTCTCTGCGTTTGCAACATCCCCATTCCATGTGCTGTCAATACTTTCCCCGCTGGAAGAGCCTGCCTCTTACCCCAAACAAGCAGCAAGCAGGAACTCCCAGGCCTGGGTGAGGTGTGTCCCCTGGTGTGGTCACTCAGACAGAGCTGTGTGCCTGCAAACACACCAAGTCACTCACAGCCAGGCACTGCCAGCCCGGGCTGCCTGCACAGCGACCCTGCCAGGCTCATGCAGAAGAAGCCATTTTCAGACCACACTGGTTTTGCAAGAACGAACATCTCTGTAAAGTTCTGCTTCTGACGTCACAGTTTCTCTATTCCACACAACTATGCCTCAAAGCCTTTTTTAAGCACATTCCAGGCACAAGTGTGAGCCAGAAAAAGGGCTGAAAACATGAGGGTTCCTCTCGGGACAAGCCCCGGAGCCCACAGCCTGCACCACCAGAGACATGGGGGCTGCTAAGGAGCCTCCCACCAGCACCTCTGCCTACCTCTCCTGCAGAGGCCTCTGGGGAGTAACATGCTGCTGATCTGAGTGAACATAAGGAACAGGAACACATCACAAAGGTCCCACAGAAGCACAGCATGGGGAGCCATGGCTGACAGCCAGTGGTCAAGACAGAGGTTCTGGAGCAAGATGGAAATGCACAGGGCATCTGGCTCCCAACCCTGCCCGATGCCACAAACACCATGGGGCCTGCACAACACAGAGGGCTCCCAACCCTCTCAAACGCCACAAACAGCATGGGGCCTGCACAACACTGAGGGCTCCCAACCCTCTCAAACGCCACAAACACCATGGGGCCTGCACAACACTGAGGGCTCCCAACCCTCTCAAACGCCACAAACAACATGGGGCCTGCACAACACTGAGGGCTCCCAACCCTCTCAAACGCCACAAACACCATGGGGCCTGCACAACACTGAGGGCTCCCAACCCTCTCAAACGCCACAAACAACATGGGGCCTACACAACACTGAGGGCTGCCCACCCTGCCCAATGCCACAAACAGCATGGGGCCTACACAACACTGAGGGCTGCCCACCCTGCCCGATGCCACAGACAGCATGGGGCCTGCACAACACTGAGGGCTCCCAGCCCCGCTGAACGCCACAAACAGCATGGGGCCTGCACAACACTGAGGGCTCCCAGCCCTCCCGAATGCCACAGACAGCATGGGGCCTGCACAACACTGAGGGCTCCCAGCCCTCCCGAATGCCACAGACAGCATGGGGCCTGCACAACACTGTGGGCTCCTAAGAAAGCCCAAACAGCAAAGTGAGCACTCACCTTGTCTTCATTTCCTCTAAGAGGAAGACTGTTGTAACCTGATAAAACAGACAGATAAAGGATAGGATGTGACCACAGGAATGGGGCCCACCAGAGCCACCGATCCCCAAGTATGGGATGTGATGACAGGAACAGGGCCCATCCAGAGCCCACAGGTCTCCCCTTGGACTCTGACACAATCCTAAGTGGATGGAGTGAGGGAAAGGGCCCTGTGCAAACTCTGAATAGCGCACTGGGCCCTAACACAGACCCTGCACTGCCCGGCCACCTCCCTCTCCCCTTGCCATCCCCACAGGCCAGGAAGATGGGCACAGCAAGACCGCCCACCCTTACCCTGCAGGCCAGAGGGCAAAGCAAGCCAGCCAGACACTCATCTCGCTTCAGAAGAGCAAAGGGAACAACACCCACCTGGCAAACTCGTTGACAAGACCAAAATTCAAGCACTTAAAAACAGTGCAACCTAGACATGCCAAGTATACTAAAAAACGTGCTCTGAATTTTGCATTTATCAAATATTACATAATAAAACATTTTAAAAGAAAGTGTTTAGCATATCTAAAAAAGGGTATGTACTATCTCTTTTTATTATACTTTCTACTCAAACTTGTAAGAAATTTGTATGAATATTATTTAAGTCACCTTTTTTTTTTTTTTTTTAGATTCCAGGGGCCAGGCATGGTGGCTCATGCCTATAATCTCAGCACTTTGGGAGGACAAGGAAGGAGGATCACTTGAGTCCAGGAGTTCAAGCCAGGCATGGTGGCACATACCTGTAGTATCAGCTACTCAGGAGGCTGAGTGGGGAGAAACACTTGAGCCCAGGAGTTCAGGGCTGCAGTGAACTATGACTATGCCACTGCACTCCAGTCTGGGCTACAGAGCCAGACCCTGTCTCTGTAAAAAAAAAAAAAAAAAAAAAATCATAGATTCAAAGAGTACATGTATACGCAGGTTTGTTACGTGGGTGTATTGAGTGATGCCGACTGTTGGGTTTATGATGATCCTGTCACCCAAACGAGGAACACAGTACTTGATAAGTAGTTTTTTGACCCTTGGCTCCTTCCTCCCTCCCCTCTTTAGGCATTCCCAGTGTCTATTGTTCCCTTAAGTCCTACTTCTTTTTTGTTGTTGTTGTTGTTGTTGTTGTTGTTGTTGTTGTTGTTGTTGTTGAGACAGAGTCTCCCTCTGTTGCCCAGGCTGCAGTGCACTGGCACAATCTCATTTCACTGCATCCTCCATCTTCCAGGTTCAAGTGATTCTCCTGCCTCAGCCCCCCAAGTAGCTGGGATTACAGGCACCTGCCACTACAACCAGCTAATTTTTGTATTTTTAGTAGAGACGGGGTTTCACCATGTTGGCCAGGCTGGTCTCGAACTCCTGACCTCAGATGATCTGCCCACCTCAGCCTCCCAAAGTGCTGGGATTACAGGCATGAGCCACTGCGCCTGGCCAAGTCCCACTTTTTTTATTCAAGGGCTTTACAGTCATCAAAGGGATGATGTGAAATAAACTCCAAAGGGCTGTCACCATCAGTTACTCTCATCATCACAACAAAACCAGGCCTCATCCTTATTGATGTAACCTGTTTGAATATGCCTATTAAGAAATATAAATGATATTACTCTTTAAAAGGTAATGGTAATGCTTTTGCAATAATCTCTATTGTCAGTTCATCTGAGACTTGGATTTTCTAAAGTAATATTGTTTCTAACGATAACAATATTCCATCCTGTCAGCCACCATCTCCAACATTAACTGTAGAAACCTGGAGCATCCAAAAATAACAACCACTACGACTTATCAGAAACTCTGTGGTTACCAAGGACTCTCCCACCCATCTCAGGTAATCCTCTCAAAAACATGAAGAACCAGGTATTTTGCTCAAGGTATAAATCCAGAGAGATTATAGGTGAAGTCCTTCCATTTCTCTTGACTTCTAATATGAGTGCAAGTGCAAACTGTAAAGATTATCTGATTGGAAAGATAAGGTGACCTCTCAATCTGTCAACACGCTGCATGGAAGCAGTACTGTCATTTAATTTGTGCTCTTGAAACAGCCACATATTCCCTACCGTATTTACAGAAATCACCGGCAGTTTCTGACTCTGCTAGAATCCTCTTTCTATGTCAGTGAAAAAGCCCGATTTCTGTTACCTTAACTGATCGTAATTTCATATTGGCTATTTCATAGAATCAAGGACCACAACAGCATAACAAAGCAGGCACATGGATGCCGCAAGTCTTCCACCACAAGAATGGGTGCCGCTCCATAGGAACTGATGGCTGTGCTTCCCACAGCAGCTCTAACCACAGCTGTATCCCAGTGCAGAACACTCAAATCAGATGGAAGTCCAGTGGTCTCAACCTTGGCTGTTTTCAGCAAAAGCAGAGAAAGAGATTCAAGAACTCTTAGTAAAAGAGATGTGAGGGACAAAATGGACTTGAGGTGGGAAGTCATCAGACAGCAGCTCCTGCCACTGCTTCACCTATGTTCCATCCCCTGCCTCCGGCTAAGAAATGGAGCTTGCGCTGGTGTGCACAGTTGAGTCCTCTAGAAGAGCAGCTATTTCAGAGAATGTACACATTGTGGGGTCAGCCTCAAATTGTACCACAGATTAACTGCTGCTTTGAGCTGGATTAAAATCACAGCCTCTGACTGCCAATTTTATTAGCGGCTCCATCCATTTACAAGTTGAATGTATTTCACATTTGGAACCAGAATTCACTTGCATGATTAATATGAAGTCCTTTCCTTTCGGAAACCAGGTCAGCCTTCCTTCTGAAAATTCCTTCTGCCAAACAAACCATTTCTAAACATGCCCTTTGTGCTGTATACAGAACACTGCGTCAGAAGCCTTTTCAAAATGACCTTTCGGAACCACGTGGTGACGGAGCGCCCACATCACATGATAGAAAATTCTACACTTTCCTTCCACCAGCATAGTTCAGAAAAGAGTAGGGAGTCCCTGAACCAAACCCCTCCCTGCCTGCTTGCCACTCTAAACATCAAACCTAAACAGAACCTACTCTTAAATAAATGTTCTTAGGAAAGTAATCCCTCTCTCATCCCTTATTCTGAAGTGGGTTTTTGTTATGACAAGTCTGAGATGAGAGCTCACTTCTTTGGTGTTTGTGTCACCACATTTTTAAAAACCTGATGGAAGCCCAGAAAGCATTTGGAACATAAAATTTTTATGGACATATCGAGTAGTGAATCCTATGGGTGGCATTTTCATTCCCTGCCATTATGGGAAGGCCAAAAGTATCGAAAAATAAGTCGCCCATTTCCAAACATCAAAATTCCCTCAGAAGGCACACCAAATATTTGAATCTGACACCCAAAACAAAACCCAACTCAGAAAATCAATCCCCTGCTGGTGCCAAAGAGCACCTTAAAATCTCCATGGCCTGAGGTTGAGAAGCTCCTAAGAGAAAGGCAGTTTGACAAGTGAAATGGTCCCCACTCCTATAAGAACGAGACAGACGTCCTTGTTCTGTGCAACCAGAGAGACATGTTCTGACAGCATGTAGAATCCTCGGCCCATCCTGGGATGACCACTGGGAGAGAAAGGAGGCTCCAGAGACCTAGGACCCCATCCCAGGACTACCCACCAGGTGTCCTGTGGTACATTCCTTAACCACTCCAAGACTCAGTCTTTCTATCTGTAAATTGAAGATAGAAATACCTATGCGGGTTATTCTGGGGAATACATGTCAGTGAACATGGAAGGCTCAGGGGTTCAAGATTTGGGGGTACCCAGAGGTATAGGGATGGGAGAGGCTGTCACTGTGAAGGGAGCACACTGGGAAGTTTTGGGGGTGATGGAATGATCCGTACACTGACAGAGGAGGTGGCCACCTGAATCTATATGTAACACAGTACACCAAAAAAGAAAAGTCCATTTTACTTTCTGATAATTTAAAATTAAATTTTAAAAAGAAAGCTCCAGAATCGGTTTTGTAACTATTAGTTCATCCCCTGTCACCTGCCATGGCCTTGAATCACCCTCACAAGACACAGTCCTAGTCCTGGCACTACCCAGGGAATGCCCTTGGTTTTCTGAATCCCAGTTAGGACTATTGGAGGGAACAGACAAAAACAAAGGAAGTGAAATGCCCTCTTACCACTTCCAGAGATGAGAGTTAACACTGAGTAACTGTCACCAAACACTCATCATCTCTCATTTCTTTGTGATACACACACAGAAGCCGTTCAAGACAAATGCAGCTCGGTAGTCCGAGGTCCAGTTTTCCAGCTGCCTGCAAAAGCCACCCACTTACCAGCCTCGTGATGTAGAGTGACAAACAAAAAAGGTATTTAAAATGTGCAGAAGCAGGTGTTTCCAAGGGAGCCTCACCCATTTTTACTTCCTGTTCTAGGTATTTAAATAGTGGCTGTGGCAGAGTTCTTAGAGATAACAGGAATTAAAAGAAAAAAATGCCCTTCCTTCAACACACTGTTTCCACACTGTTTCCAAGCAGCAGAAAAGTGGATTAACTGTTTTCTGCTTCTCAGGTTTTCTGGCCTTCTATCAACTAAGATTAAAAAATAAGTCCAGCTGGGTCTACATTTATGAAGGTCAACTTAAACTAATGTGGAAAGAGCTGCCAGGTGCTTTTATGTGGTGTGGAGGGTTATCTGCCATGAATTTAGCTGTTTGCTTTCTCTGAGAAGTGGAACATCATGTCAGGAAAGATAAGAGAGGTTCTCAGCCGAGGCTCATCTGGCCTTCGTCTCTTGGGATTCGGCTGGATGAAAACCCTTTCTGCCATTTCTTAAGCTTTTTCTTCACCGCTCCACGCACAAAGAATCCTTAAACCTGGTCGGGCACAGTGGCTATGCACGTAATCCCAGCACTTTGAGAGGCCAAGGCAGGAGGATCACTTGAGGCCAGGAGTTCAAGACCAGCCTGGGCAACATAGCAAGACCGTCCTCTCTAAAAAAAATTATTCATTTTTAATATTTTTTGTTCATTTTTTAGTTATTATATTTATTCATGAACCCAAACTAAGACAAAACTTTTTTAAATTAGCCTGGTGCAGAGGCATGTGCCTGTAGTCCCAGCTATTCAGAAGGCTAAGATGGGTGGATTGCTTGAGCCCAGGAGCTTGAGGCTGCAGTGAGCCATGATTGCGCCATTGTACTCCAGCCTGGGTGACAAAGTGAGACTCCATCTCAAAAAAAAAAAAAAAAAAAAAAAGCACCCTTAAACTAGTAATATTTACACATATCCAGGCATATCTTAGATATCTGTCACCCAATGCCAGGGAGCTATTATTAGTTTGGGTGATGTTTGGCTGCAAACACTTTTTCATGAGGAATTTGAAATTCTAAGGTAACCCTCCAAGAGGCAGTAGTCATGGCTCACCCGCAAAGCCAGTTGCATTGAGTGGAACTTTCTTAATGAGACCATGTCTGATGACAGCTTAGCTGAACCCCTATGTCTCCTTGAGGCTTCACTGCCCTTCCTAGTCCCATATTCCTCACTTTCAAAATCTAAAGAAAAGTCGAGTAACTGCATCCAAAAATTAGGTAATACTGCATGAACACTAGGACAAAACAAACCCAGAATGCAGAAATTATTGTCACATAAAAGGATCAGTGTTACCACAGAGTTCATCAGAAGATGGGGCCTTGGGATGTTGAGCCTTGGGCTGCACATCACACCAGCTAACCTTTGTCCCGTGTACCCTGTGTCGATAGCCCTATTCTTCACAGGAAGCTGGAGACCCAACATGCTGACATGTTTCATAGCACACAGAGATTCCCGCTGTGCGCCATGATGGGGCCCAACACCATCTCGGAGTAAAGCAGAGAGAGGACTATGACAAAGTGATTGCCCACCCCCACCTCCCCTCCCTGGCGGGCACCACTGACCTTGATCACCAGGTACAAAAACAAATCAGCTTGGAAGAAGAGCTGCCAGACGCTAACACACAGCTAAGCTCAGCACTGAGAAGAAGTCATTTTAAAAGCTCTTCCATTCCCTGCCCATCCCTTCTGAGCCTGACACCCTACAACCCGCTTCCTGAATCTAGCTTCATGAGTGAACCCATTGTCTGGCACCTCCTTCTTCCAGAAGCCTAGGGTTACAACACACCCCATTCCTTCTGCCCAGAACATCAGCCCTTAGGCTGATGGAGACCGAGCAGGAGAGACAGGGAACAACAGGCAGAGAAGCTCACAGATGTGCAAGGAGCAGGCTCTTCTTGGGGGAAGGGACAGGTTGCTCATTACCATCCAACCAAACGGAATCAGAGGCTCTGGACCCCAAGAAGTAAAGATAGATTTGTGCTTTTGTGGCAGTAAGGATCCTTTGATTTAAAAATAAACAATCACGCCATCTCCTTCACAAAGCCAGCAGAGTCCTGCTCCGATGGCTCTGCCTCTCGGCTCTGTGTGGGCTCCCTGGTGAATGAAAAGTCTGTGTAGGCAAATCGGAAGGCCAAAACAAAGGAGCAAAATGAATAATCTCCTGTCTTCACAGCCAGGTGCACCCACTGGTTCTGAATCTGGATTCTCCAAGCAAAATCTGCATGAAAGGCTGACTGTATCATTGGCAAGTGAAAGTTGTGCTTCTTTAGCAAAAGGAAGGGGGGGCCTTTAGAAAACTACCCCCCTAAACATAGGGGCTACCTGAGCAGATTCACAAGTCAGCCTCCACGTAACTGAAGAACAGCATAAAGCCCTTAACAAAGGGCTTATGTTCAAGTTAAACTTAAGGAAAAAGCACTGAGACCTGCACAAAGGATGCCCTGAAATCACAGAGAAAGGCGGGCCGGTGGGGAGGAAAACTCAAAGACTGAAGCATATGAAGAAAAGACCATCAGGCTGTCTGAACAGCCCTGCATAACACAGCAATGTTATTTTGGCTACAAGCAAAGCTGAATCGTGTCACTAGAAAGGATGCCATGTTCCCCTGTGTTCAGCTTCGATAATGGTCTCACAGATAATTAATTAATGCCATAAGGGAGCCCTTCCGACCAGAAAGGAACAGGCAGAGTGGGTGATGGGAGGGCAGGAAACTAAATAAATCAGGGGAAAAGAGAGGAAGCAGTGAGACTTCCACTACCACAGGGTGCTGCCAACAGCTGTTCTGGAAATAAGTCAGCATCGTGGAGTGCGGCTCAAGGCCACGAGAATAAACTCAGAGACAGCAGTTATCGACCCTGGGTTTCATCAGGAGCTCCTTCACTGTCAACATGAGAAGGGCCCCTTGCTCAAGACAAGGCATCCTATATAAAAAGAATTGGTCTTTACATCTTGTTAACATCAACCCCTAGTTCTAACCTACAAGGCTGTTTGACGTAACAGAGGAGCAAAAACTTGGATCTCCTTGAACCACATGTGTTCTGGAGGCCTCAACATGAAGTTGAATGTTAATAGGTAAATAAATAAATAGATTACAAATGGCACAGCTGGGCCGGATTTAAGGCTGCTCTGTGCATCTTTAATCGAGCCTCATTATTTGGAACAATGTAGTTGGCGTGACCATTGTCAAACAAGATCCAGACAGGAGAGAAAGAAAAATGGCAGCACCTGCCCGGCACAGGTAAGCAAGCTTCTCCTTGCATTCTCCGTGGATTGTGTTCTGACAAAATGGCAGCAACACTGAGTGAGGATGGTACAAGGTGGAGGGGACATAGGTAGCTGACACATGGCCACATTCTGCCCCAAGGTGGCTCCTGCAATGGGAAGACCACATATACATCTCACTCTTTGTCTATACCACTGAGGCAGTTTCCAATTACCTGAGAATGTAGGTGATGCCTTTCACCTGGAGTCCTCGAAACAATTCCAACGATGTCTGCATCCTTAATGTTTTCCCACAAAATGAGTGTGTCCATAAGTCTCCTTATGACACAGCCTTCTGTTACCAGTGACACCGTGATCAGAGCCGAGGGAAACATGGCACCAGTTTTAATTATATGAGTCAACTTTGCTGGTAGCCAAAATAACACTGCTGCATTGGGCATTATCATTCAGTTTAACAGCTTTCCTCTCTTCATGCACTTCCATCTTTGGGTTTTCCTTTGCTGCCTCTCTCAGCTACCCCCCACCTTTCTGACTTTCTCTGTGATTTTGGAAGAATGCTGTGAACTGGCCATTGCAATGGCAAGGAAAGCAGTCAAGGACCAGCCTCCAGCTCACACCATAATGACCTACCTTCCCTGGGACACTCCACGCCCATGTGTGCTTCATGTGTAGGTGAAGGGCGGCACCTGGCCTCAGAGCAAACAACTCTCCCATAAGGTGACTGGCCAGGTCAAGCCAGCTGGAGGAAGGAATACAACCCCAGCAAGAGGCCACTGGTGCACAGCTGGGCCTTCTTTCCTGATAGGGGGCAAGGCACCAGGAGGAGGCAGAGTGAGCAAGGCCCCCAAGCCTCCCATGCAGGACTCCCCCGTGCTCCAGCATGGAAGGGTGAGGGCTTCACCTGGGCCCTGGGGGCACAGTGACTGGGCTACATCCCAGAGGTGCGGGACCAGCACAGACACTCCCTCCCAGGACTCCAAGGCAGGTGAGCAAGGACCTCCTTTCCCAGCGCCTGTGTTCCTTCTAACAGAGACAAGCAGGTTAGGGATTGTGAGGAGACCTCAAGGCAAGGGAGGAATTCAGGGGACTCGCTTGAGGGAGGGGAGCGTCAACTCAGGAGTCCAGGGAGACTATGTCAAGACACCCGGTTCTCTGCAGTTTTTGTTTGTTTGAGATTTTGACGATAAAGCACTACTGGAGACCAGAAGGGCCTAGAGGCCGAGAGGAAGGTGCCGGAGCCTAGCCGCACTGAGGTGGGTGCAGGCGGTGCTGGGCAGCGGCGAAGGACCCCCCTCCATCCCCGCCTGCGTTTGCTTCTGCGCCCCGTGGACACCGATTATCTTAACCTGTCATGTGTAATTCTGGCCCCGAAGCCGCCTGGAAACATTGGCTTTATGGTAAATCTTCTTAATAAACAAGATTAGCAGGAAAGGAGGTGCCGGGGACCGGAGGTTTTATGGGTTTAAAACCGGGGCGTCCGCCTGGGAAAGCAGCGGCTTCCACTCCCTCGCTGCCGTGAAGCTGCCGCCCTCCCTTTCCTCCCGCGGCTGCCCCGGAGGAAAAATGTCCTCTGATTTCGGCGGCGCTGCCCGCGGGGGGTGCGGGGGACGCAGGTAGAAGCGGGTGCAGCGGGACATCCGAGGCCCGGCCCCTCGCGGCACACGCGGCGCGAACACGAGTGGGGGGCGCACCCACGCCGGACCAGGGCCGCGCGCTCCAGGGCCAGGGGAGTGCCGAGTGGCGGGGCTGGGGGCGTGAGGCCCAGGAGCAGGGGGAGAGGCAGGAGGCGGCGCCGGGGAGGAAACTGAGGCAGGGGCGCGAGACCTGCTCCAAGCCGCCAGTGAGGACAGAGAGGCGCGCTACCCGTGGCCGGGGGCTTGCGACCCAGAGCCTCGGGGTGTCGCGCTGGAACCCCGAGACCCCCGGAGCCCCCGACCCGCTCGCCAAGGCGCGCTCCCCACTCACTCACTGAGGCGCCCCTCCCCCCCGCCCCGTCACTCACCGAGACGCCCCTCCCCTAAACCCCCCACTCATTCATTGAGGCGCCCCTCCCCCAACGCCCCCCTCTCATTCATTGAGGCGTCCCTCCCCCAGAACCTCTCAGAGGCGCCCCTCCCCCAACGCCCCCACTCATTTGAGGCGCCTTCCCTGCATGCCCCCTCACTCAGAGGCGCCCCTCCCCGCAACCCCCTCACTGAGGCGCCGCCCCTCACCCCCGAACCCCTCACAGAGGCGCCTCTCCCCACCCCGACCCCTCAGGGTGGCGCCTCTCCCCACCCCGACCCCCTCACGGAGGCGCCCCTCTCACAACGCCCCCAACTAATTCATTGAGGCTCCCCTCCCCCCGCGCCCCCCACTCACCCAGACGCCCCGGGAGCTGCCGGCCGCGGGGGACGGACGAAGGGGCGGCAGGCAGGACGCGTGGCGGCAGCAGCAGCAGTAGCAGCAGCAGCAGCAGCAGCAGCGGGAGCGGCGGCCCCATCCCCGCGGCCTGGCCGGCGGCGCTCAGTCCATGGCCGCGCGGGAGGCGGCAGGAGGCGGCCGAGTCCGGGCCCAGGGAGGCGCGCGCCGCCAGCTCCTCCCGCCGCGCCTCTCGCGCTCTTGCGGCGACGCCGGGCCGAGCTTCAGCACCGGACAGCGCCCGGCCCCGCCCCGGCCCCGCCCCGGCCCCGCCCCCGGATTGCAGGGCCCCGCCCCCGGACGCGCGTCCGCCCTCAGGCCACGCCCCCGGCCAGCCCCGCTCGCCCCGGCCACGCCCCCCGCCCGGCTCCATTCCCTCCCCACTCGCAGGCGCCGCGGCCCGGAGCCCCACGCCCGGCCCTGGACTCCCCCGCCCCGGCTCGCGCCCCTCCCCGCTCGGAACGCCCCGTCCGCCCCCCGCCCCGCGCGTCCCCCCCCACCTGCATTCCTGCCCCCCGCCTGGCCCTCCGATCCCCTCCCCGCCTGCCTCCTCTCCCCGCGCGGCCCGGTGCTGGGGGTCGCACTGTCCCTGGGGACCACGGGGGCCTAGGCCGCGCCCTTGGCCCGGACGGAAAGGCCCGAACCTACTCTGCTGGGGACCTGGGCAGGCGGCCTCTACCCGCGGGGCCCCGCGCGCGTCGAATTAACGCCTTCCAACCGTTTCTTTAATGTAAACGTAACGGGCCACTTGCGCATCGGGTCGCGCAGAGGTGGACCCAGTCGACCTCCCCGGCAGCGCGGGCGGCGGCGCCCAGGCTCGGTCCCAGGAAAGCTCCCGGAGGACCCAGGGTGTGGGCTGGGGCCAGGCGGGCTCTGGGGCAGAGCAGGGTGAGGCCTGTTGCAGGCCTGGTCTCCTCGCCGCCGTCCCGCCCGGGGTCCTGGGGGATGTCGCGTGTCCTCCTCAGGAGACAGTGCCACTTCCAAGAGGTCCTAAGACAAAGGGGGCCAGTAGGGGCCTCCGGGTGGGAGGGAGCCTGCGCTTCTCCACAGCCCACCTCCCTCACACCCTACCCCAGGACCACCCCCTGCCGGGTCCCTGTGCTGGCGACCCCACCTGGGCCCCCAACCTCCCCACCTGCTTCTGCCTTGGACAGAGAGGCCTGAGCCCTCCCGCGTGCCTTCCTGCCACGTTCTCATTCCAAGGACATCTGCTCGGCGCCCTGTGGGTTTTCTCCTCCATGCCTGGCCACCAGGGCCATGCCTTCCGCGTCCCTTACCAGCCTGGGCAAGGCTGGCACCTGTGGACAGTGAATGGGGGCTGGGATGGCAGCGGGGAGGTTCCATCGTAGCCCAAACATCTGCAATTCAGAGTTGGATATTGGGGCTGACTGTCCTAAGTCCCCTCGTCACGGACACCTCTGTCCTCAGACCTCCGTCATCTTCTTGCTGGGGCCCCTCACCCTCCCATCCTTCAAGAAAGCAGCTCCTCTTTCTTTGTCGCAGCCCTCCTTCAGCCACCTGTGCCCGGAATGGGTGGTGGGTGGCAGCTTATCCTTCACACCCAGACGCCCAGGGGACCACCTCCCCGTAGAAAGCACCTTCTTGCAGAATGCGGCAGCATAGAGGTCATGGTAGCTCCCGGGCAGCCCTTCCCTCCTACAAAGTCAGGCCCGTGTGTAAACCTGCGGATCCTACAAAAACAGCCACTGGTTGGGAGAAGGATGGCAGCAAGGACTGGATAGATGGGGCTGCTTCTGACTCATTATTTTTAGTAGCCTAGACTCTAATTTTTAATACAGCAGCGCTTGCCTCAAAACAAATGCAACCCCCCCCCAGCAAAATCCATCCAGGAAAAAGGCTGTAAGCCCACAGCAAGGCGCACCCCAAATGTGGGCTTGGTGGTGATACTGTTTGGACATTTGTCCTGCCGTAATCTCCTGTTGAATTGTAATCCCCAGTGTTGGAGTTGGAAGTGGGGTCTGGTGGGAGGCAATGGCAGCATGGCGGAGGATCTCTCCTGAACGGCTTGAGCCACCCCTTGGTGATGAGTGAGCTCCCCGACTCCCTGTTCTGATCATTTAAAGCCATGTGATACCTCTCCCTAACTCTCTGCCTCTCCCTAACTCTCTCCCTAACTCTCTCCCTCTCCCTAACTCTCTCCCTCTCCCTAACTCTCTCAACTCTCTCCCTCTCCCTCTCTCCCTTTCCCTAACTCTCCCCCTAACTCTCTCCCTAACTCTCTCCCTCTCCCTAACTCTCTCCCTCTCCCTAACTCCCTCAACTCTCTCCCTCTCCCTCTCTCCCTTTCCCTAACTCTCCCCCTAACTCTCTCCCTAACTCTCTCCCTCTTTCCCTCTCTCCCTCTCTCTCCCTCTCTCCCTCTCTCCCTCTCCCTAACTCTCTTCCTCTCTCCCTCTCTCCCTCTTTCCCTCTCTCCCTCTCTCTCCCTCTCTCCCTCTCCCTAACTCTCTTCCTCTCTCCCTCTCCCTAACTCTCTTCCTCTCTCCCTCTCCCTAACTCTCTCCCTCTCCCTAACTCTCTCCCTCTCCCTAACTCTCCCTCTCTCCCTCTCTCCCTAACTCTCTCCCTCTCTCTCCCTCTCTCCCTCTCCCTCTCCCTCTCTCCCTAACTCTCTCCCTCTCTCTCCCTCTCTCCCTCTCCCTCTCTCCCTCTCTCCCTAACTCTCTCCCTCTCTCTCCCTCTCTCCCTCTCTCTAACTCTCCCTCTCTCCCTCTCCCTCTCCCTCTCTCTAACTCTTTCCCTCTCTCCCTCTCCCTAACTCTCTGCCTCTTCCTCTCTCCTTAACTCTCTCCCTCTCCCTAACTCTCTCCCTCTCCCTAACTCTCTCCCTCTCCCTAACTCTCTCCCTCTCTCCCTAACTCTCTGCCTCTCCCTCTCTCCCTCTCCCTGACTCTCTCCCTCTCCCTAACTCTCTCCCTCTCTCCCTAACTCTCTGCCTCTCCCTCTCTCCCTCTCCCTGACTCTCTCCCTCTCTCCCTCTCCCTAACTCTCTGCCTCTCCCTAACTCTCTCCCTCTCTCCCTCTCTCCCTCTCCCTAACTCTCTCCCTCTCCCTAACTCTCTCCCTCTCCCTAACTCTCTCCCTCTCCCTAACTCTCTCCCTCTCCCTAACTCTCTCCCTCTCTCCCTCTCTGCCTCTCCCTAACTCTCTCCCTCTCTCCCTCTCTCCCTCTCCCTAACTCTCTCCCTCTCCCTAACTCTCTCCCTCTCCCTAACTCTCTCCCTCTCCCTAACTCTCTCCCTCTCTCCCTCTCTGCCTCTCCCTAACTCTCTCCCTCTCCCTAACTCTCTCCCTCTCTCCCTCTCTGCCTCTCCCTAACTCTCTCCCTCTCCCTAACTCTCTCCCTCTCCCTAACTCTCTCCCTCTCTCCCTCTCCCTAACTCTCTCCCTCTCTCTCCCTCTCTCCCTCTCCCTAACTCTCTCCCTCTCCCTAACTCTCTCCCTCTCCCTAACTCTCTCCCTCTCTCCCTCTCCCTAACTCTCTCCCTCTCCCTAACTCTCTCCCTCTCCCTCCCTCCCTCTCTCCCCCTCTCCTTCTCTCTCCCTCTCTCTCCCTCCCTCCCTCTCTCCCCCTCTCCTTCTCTCTCCCTCTCTCTCCCTCCATCTCCCTCTCTGTCCCTCTGTCCCTCTCCCTCTCTCTCTCCGTCTCTCCCATCCTCACTATGTGACATACCTGCTCCCCTTTGCCTTCTGCCATGATCAGAAGCTCCCTGAGGCCTCCCCAGAAGCAGATGCCACCATGCTTCCAGTACAGCCTGCAGAACTGTGAGCCAATTAAGCCTCTTTTCTTACAAATTACCCAGCCTTGGGTATTACTCTACAGCCATGCGAGAATGGCCTAACACAGGTGGTAAGAGAAGTCCGTGTGGGGGTGTCGGGAGGCTGGGAACAGCGGCACCACTGGATGGTTCGATGGGCCGGTGCGTCCTGGGAGGTCCTGAGCCATCTGACTATGGAGTCAGTGATGGAAACCACGGGGGAAAGGAAAGGTCAGAGTGAGCCCGCAGAAGGGAGAGCCTCTTCATGACAGGTCCGTGAGGTGATTCGGACGCACAGGGGTAGGACAAGGGATTCTCTTCAGTGAAAACTACTTTGTGAGGCCTTAACGCCATTTCTCTTGTACAGATGGGGGTCTGAGGAACCAAGTGCTCCGCCTGAACGAGGACGACCTGGAGAGGTCTGTTGCCTGAATGAGAGTCACTGAGTTTACACTGCAGGAGAGCAGCTCCCAAGACCAAGGCCCTGCGATTCCCAGAGGCCGTCGGACTGCCGCATCCCTTGGCGTGAACGGTGGGCGTGGAGAAGGACCCAGAGTCTGGAGCCTACATCCTGGAGGACTGTGTATCTTGGGAGGGGCCTGGGCTTGTTTGTACTTTCATTGTTTGACTTGCTGCTTGCTTAGTGGTAGTTTCCTGAACAAGGTCCTGTTTTACCCCAAGGGCCCTGAACTTTGGTTAAACACAAACAAGCCCCAAGAAAAGGGAAAACGAAAACCAGAGGCACTGGAGGAATCACAACAAAAAGCACCTTGAGAAGCACCTACAAGTCAGCAGCGCAGTGTGGCCAGCTCCCTGCCTCAAGCACCAGGCGGCCGGCTCCCTGCCTCAAGCACCAGGCAGGCTAACCCAGGTTCTGAGAGGGGGCAGGTCAACACTGGATAAAATAAACTCCAGGAGGCCGGGCACAGTGGCTTACGCCTGTGATCCCAGCACTTTGGGAGGCCGAGGCGGGCGGATCACTCAAGGTCAGGAGCTCAAGACCAGCCTGGCCAACATGGTGAAACCCCATCTCTACTAAAATACAAAAATTAGCCAGGTGTGGTGGTGGGCACCTGTAATCCCAGCTACTCGGGAGACTGAGGCAGGAGAATCACCTGAACCCAGGAGGCAGAGGTTGCAGTGAGCCGAGATCGTACCATTGCACTCTAGCCTAGGTGACAGAGCAAGACTCCATCTCAAAAAAAAAAAAAAAAAAGGAAACTCAAGGAAAGGAAATGCAAAGGGTGGAGAGAGGAAGAAAAATGTTGTTTACCAAACCAAGGCTGGTTCCAGAACTCCAGCTGATACAGCCCAGACTTCTAATCCAAAAGGAAGACCATGCTGGCCAGACAGGTGGTCACCATTAGATTCTTACTGCTTGACCCAACAGGTGCAGAGGCTTGTCTGTGTCTGTCTAAGAACACGTTTGAATGCTGTACAAGGCACATATGTGAACATTGTACCACATGTACAGCTTTCAAACATGCTCTTATATTCTCCGAGCCCTTTAGGGGGAATGTCTCCTACATACATTTATGCTTTGTGCCTTCCTACTTATGAAATTAACCCATCATTGTCACACTTGCTGATATGCATGCTGTATGCCCATAGCATGCCAGGGTCTGTATATAGTGCAAACTTGTAGTTTCAATGCAGTGATAACATATCCCTCACATTTGTAATCATGGGTTATTCCTTGATTACAAGGATTAATTCCAAGATGCCAAGATTTTCAAGGTCGAAAGGCCTGTGTCAAACGGTTCCTGAGTCACGCATGTTCCTTCAAGGGCATCCTATCTGCCAGAGGTGTCCGGTTGAATGGGACAACAGTGGTGTGTACCAGGGGAATACACAGAAGGTCAGGGCTCAAATTCCAGTCCTACGGTGCACCAGCTCCGTGATCGTGAATGTTGCACCAGCTCTGTGATCATGAACGCTGCACCAGCTCCGTGATCGTGAACGTGAACGTTGCCCACTGGTGACAAAGGTGAAACTGTTGGCCAATCCAATGGTTTTGTGTCAGTCAGTGCTCTGGGTTACATCAGAGCTGACCAGTCCTTAACGAGGACCAGAAAGTGTTTCAAATGGGGCAGCTGGGCCTCTGATTCTAAGAAACAATCTTGAGAGGGCTGGCATGAGAACCCTGGGGTGCAGTGGGGCGCAGCAGGCTTTGTTTGAATCCCAAAGGCCCACATCATGTGGACAGGACTGATCGGCTCCTGCGTGGCATTCTCCTCTTCAGGTTGAAGGCTGGGGCTCTGATCTTCCCGTTTAACATTCTCTGTGGGAGATGCTCACTGAGTCTCCGCTTGATCAGGAATGGCTTCATGAGAGGGATGGACTTCAGGTGAGGTTTTAGGGCAAGTGCAGATGCAACTTCCACACACTCCATGCTCAAGAACAAAGGTGCCTGAACACGTACTAATGAATACACTCAAAGTTACTCAAGCTAGACAAACATTTTGGCTCTTGCTAAATGACATAGTAGTTCTGGCCAACCATGATGAAATTTGAATGACTTATTAGAACAGTCAAAACTGCCAGATTGGCCACTTTTAACTGGCCATTTTTCACCATTTAAACACAACCCAGGTCTAGTTGAATGGCAAATGCAGTGAGTCACCTAATCCCAGTCTGTGTGATGGAAAGTGGATGTCAGCCCATGGAGATGGTACCTCAGTCCTCTGCTTATGATGTTGACTGAGCCCAATCTACAGGGCAAGAGCAAGTCATTCCCGCCCCTGCCACTTCAGAGAAGAGTGCCCCACAAAGCTTCCCTCTGCTTAGCGGAGAGGAGTCAGGAGGGTCCATCACTCCTTGGTGTCTTGTCCTGTTGTGAACACCTCTTCCCTGCGGGAAACATCCTGCCTCAAAAGGGTGACACTTCTGTTCAGTACCAAGTGTCACTGACTCCAGGGTGCAATTGCAGGGTGGGGAATCGGAAGCTGCACCCCCACAAATGGAACAGCCCAACAGGTTCACCTTGCCCACTGCCAAATTACCAAGACAGCATAATTGCAGTAGAGAAAGAGTAATTTACGCAGAGCTTATGTGCGGAAGACTGGAGTTTTATTACTCAAATCAGTCTCCCTGAAAACTTGAGGATCAGAGTTTTTAAGGATAATTTGGTGAGTAGAGGCTCCGGAAGTGGGGAGTGTTGATTGGTCGGGTTGGAGATGGAATCAGAGGGGGTCGAAGTGGGTTTTTCTTGCTGTCTTCTGTTCCTGGGTGGGATCGCAGAACTGGTTGAGCCAAATACCAGTCTGGGAGGTGTCAGCTGGTACATCGGAATTCAGGGTCTGCCATATCTCAAGCACTGATCCCAGATTTTACAACAGTGATGTTATTCCCAGGAGCAACGTGGGGAGGTTTAGAATCTTGCAGCCTCCAGCTGCATGACTCCTAAATCATAATTCTAATCTTGTGGCTAATTTGTTAGTCCCCAGGCAGGAAGGGGGTTTGTTTTGGGAAAGGACTGTTATCATCTCTGTTTCAAAGCTAAACCATAAACTAAGTTCCTCCTAGAGTTAGGCTGGCCTATGGCCAGGAATGAACAAGGACAGCTTGGAGGTTAGAAACAAGATGGAGTCAGTTAGGTCAAATCTCTTTCACTGTAATAATTGTCTCAGTTATAATCTTTGCAAAGGTGGTTTTAAAAATATTGCTCCTAGACCCCAAATGTCTGAAGAATTGGCCTTAGCATGTAACTGTATTATCAATATTTTGCCAGTCAGCAGACAACAAAAAGGGGAGTGGAAGTCTGGACTGTCCATCTTGGGTGGTGTTAGTGTTGGTGTCGGTAGTGGTGGTGGTGTTGGTAGTGATGGTGTTGGAAGTGGAGGTGATGGTAGGAGTGATTGTTACAGTGGTGTTGATGTTGAAGGTGTCAGTGTTGGTGGTGGGATGGTGGTGATCATGGTGGCAGTGATCGGGTGGCAACAGTGGTGGTTGGGGTGATGGTGGTAATCATGGTGACTATGTATGGTATTGGTGGTGGTAGTAAAGGTGATGCTGGAGGTCGTGGTGGTCGTATTGATATTGGCAGTGTTAGTTGTGGTTATTGTGGTGCTGCTGAAGGTGGTGATAGAGATGGTGATAGTGGTGATGGTGATTGTGATGGTGGTGGTATTGACATTGGCAGTACTGCTGATGGTGATGCTGGTGGTGATGATGGTAGAGATGATGGTGATTTCCATGGTGTATGTGTTGATGAAGGTGGTGACTGTTGTGGTGGTACTGATATTGATATTGTGTTGGTGGTGGTGGTATTGATATTGACAGTAATCCTGATGGTGGTACTGATGGTGATGGGAAAGGTGGTGGTGATTTTGACAGTGGATGTGTTGTTGAAGAAAGTGGTGATTGATACGGTGATGGTAGTGGTTACTGTGGTGGTGCTGGAGGGCGGTTGTAGAGATGATGTTAAAGGTGGTGATGGCAATGGTGGTGAAGCTGGTGGTGACACAGATGGTCATGGTGGTAGTGGTGGAGCTGGTGGTGATGGAAGTGGTCGTGGTGGTTGATATGGTTTGGATCTGTGTCCCCACCCAAATCTTATGTGGAATTGAAATCCCCAGTGTTGGAGGTGGGGCCTGGTGGGAGGTAATTGAATCATGGGGGCAGATTTCCCCCTTTGGTGCTGTTCTCATGATAGAGTTCTTACGAGATCTGGTTGTTTAAAAGTGTGTAGCACCTCCTGCTTCTCTCTCTCTTCCTCCTGCTCTGGCCATGTAAGATGTGCCTGCTTCCCCTTCACCTTCGACCGTAATTGCAAATTTCCTGAGGCCTCTCCAGCCATGTTTCCTGCACAGCCTACAGAACCATCAGCCAATTAAACCTCTTTTCTTTATAAATTACTCAGTCTCAGGGGTTTATGGCAGTGCGAGAATGGACTAATACAGTGGTGGTGGTGGAGGTGGAAGTGGAGGTGTTAGTGGTGATGAAGCTAGTGGTGGTAGAGATGGTGATAGTGGTGGTCATGGTGGTGGAGGTGGAGCTGGTGATGATGGAGGTGGAGCTGTTAGTGGTGGTGACGCTGGTGGTGGTGGAGGTGGTTGTGGTGGTGGAGGTGTTAGTGGTGATGAAGCTGGTGGTGGTGGAGGAGGTTGTGGTGGTGCAGGTGTTAGTGGTGATGAAGCTGGTGGTGGTGGAGGAGGTTGTGGTGGTGCAGGTGTTAGTGGTGGTAAAGCTGGTGGTGGTGGAGGTGGTTATGGTGGTGGTGGAGGTGTTAGTGGTGGTGGAGGTGTTAGTGGTGATGAAGCTGGTGGTGGTGGAGGAGGTTGTGGTGGTGCAGGTGTTAGTGGTGGTAAAGCTGGTGGTGGTGGAGGTGGTTATGGTGGTGGTGGAGGTGTTAGTGGTGGTGGAGGTGTTAGTGGTGATGAAGCTGGTGGTGGTGGAGGAGGTTGTGGTGGTGCAGGTGTTAGTGGTGATGAAGCTGGTGGTGGTGGAGGTGGTTGTGGTGGTGGAGGTGTTAGTGGTGGTAAAGCTGGTGGTGGTGGAGGTGGAGCTGTTAGTGGTGATGAAGCTGGTGGTGGTGGTGGAGGTGGTTACGGTGGTGGTGGAGGTGGAGCTGTTAGTGATGGTAAAGCTGGTGGTGGTGGAGGTGGTTATGATGGTGGTGGGGGTGTTAGTGGTGATGAAGCTGGTGGTGGTGGTGGAGGTGGTTATGATGGTGGTGGGGGTGTTAGTGGTGATGAAGCTGGTGGTGGTGGTGGAGGTGGTTACGGTGGTGGTGGAGGTGGAGCTGTTAGTGATGGTAAAGCTGGTGGTGGTGGAGGTGGTTATGATGGTGGTGGGGGTGTTAGTGGTGATGAAGCTGGTGGTGGTGGTGGAGGTGGTTATGGAGGTGGAGGTGTTAGTGGTGGTGACGCTGGTGGTGGTGGAGGTGGTTGTGGTGGTGGAGGTGTTAGTGGTGGTAAAGCTGGTGATGGTGGAGGTGGTTATGGTGGTGGTGGGGGTGTTAGTGGTGATGAAGCTGGTGGTGGAGGTGGTTATGGTGGTGGTGGTGGAGGTGAAGCTGTTAGTGATGGTAAAGCTGGTGGTGGTGGAGGTGGTAGTAGAGGTGGTGATGGTGGTTATGGTGCTGGTGGTGGAGGTGGTAGTAGAGGTGTTGACGGTTACGGTGATGGTGGTGGAGGTGGTAGTAGAGGTGGTGATGGTGGTTATGGTGGTGGTGGTGGAGGTGGTAGTAGAGGTGGTGACGGTGGTGGTGGTGGTGGAGGTGGTAGTAGAGGTGGTGATGGTGGTTATGGTGATGGTGGTGGAGGTGGTAGTAGAGGTGGTGACGGTGGTGGTGGTGGTGGAGGTGGTAGTAGAGGTGGTGATGGTGGTGGTGGTGGTGGACGTGGTAGTAGAGGTGGTGACGGTGGTTATGGTGGTGGTGGTGGAGGTGGTAGTGGAGGTGGTGATGGTGGTGACGGTGGTGGTGGTGGTGGAGGTGGTAGTAGAGGTGGTGACGGTGGTTATGGTGGTGGTGGTGAGGTGGTAGTAGAGGTGGTGACGGTGGTTATGGTGATGGTGGTGGAGGTGGTAGAGGTGGTGACGGTGGTGACGGTGGTGGTGGTGGTGGAGGTGGTAGTAGAGGTGGTGACGGTGGTGGTGGTGGTGGAGGTGGTGGTAGAGGTGGTGATGGTGGTTATGGTGGTGGTGGTGGAGGTGGTAGTAGAGGTGGTGACGGTGGTGACGGTGGTGGTGGTGGTGGAGGTGGTAGTAGAGGTGGTGACGGTGGTGACGGTGGTGGTGGTGGTGGAGGTGGTGGTAGAGGTGGTGACGGTGGTGGTGGTGGTGGAGGTGGTAGTAGAGGTGGTGATGGTAGTTATGGTGGTGGTGGTGGAGGTGGTAGTAGAGGTGGTGATGGTGGTTATGGTGATGGTGGTGGAGGTGGTAGTAGAGGTGGTGATGGTGGTTATGGTGGTGGTGGTGGAGGTGGTGGTAGAGGTGGTGACGGTGGTGGTGGTGGTGGAGGTGGTAGTAGAGGTGGTGATGGTAGTTATGGTGGTGGTGGTGGAGGTGGTGGTAGAGGTGGTGATGGTGGTTATGGTGATGGTGGTGGAGGTGGTAGTAGAGGTGGTGATGGTGGTTATGGTGGTGGTGGTGGAGGTGGTAGTAGAGGTGGTGATGGTGGTTGTGGTGGTGGTGGAGGTGGTAGTAGAGGTGGTGATGTTGGTTATGGTGGTGGTGGTGGAGGTGGTAGTAGAGGTGGTGATGGTGGTTATGGTGGTGGTGGTGGAGGTGGTAGTAGAGGTGGTGATGGTGGTTATGGTGATGGTGGTGAAGTTGTAACAGAGGTGGAGCTGGTGGTGATGGAAGTGTCAGTGGTGGTGATGCTTCTGTCTGCACACCCCCTTTCCCATTTAGGCAAACAGCACTGCCATTTTTATCTGTGGGACTTCTGCCCTTGAACCCTTTTCCCTCAGGACAGGCCACCTGGTAAAGGCTCATGGCATATGCAGGCCAGCAAATGCTCTCTCCCTAGGATGTGAGTCATGCGTGGAGTGACACAGGAGGAGATGACCAGAGCTGCCTCAGGCCTGCAGCAGCACCCAGGCCTACCTGTATTAGTTCGTTCTCACACTGCTATAAAGAAATACCCGAGACTGGGCAATCTATAAAGAAGAGGTTTAATTGACCAGCAGTTCCTCAGGCTATACAGGAAGCAAGGTGGCCTGTGCTTCTGGGGAGGCCTCGGGAAACTTATAATCATGGCGGGAGATGAAGGGGGGAGCAGGCACGTCTTACATGGCTGGAGCAGGAGGAAAAGAGAGACAGGGGAGGTGCCACACACTTTAAAACAACCAGATCTCACAAGAACTCACTGCTGCCAAGACCACACCAAGGCGGATGGTGTTAAATCATGATAATCCACCCGCACGATCCAGTCACTTCCCACCAGGTCCCACCTCCAACAGTGGGGATTGTAATTCAACATGAGATTTGGGTGGGGACACAGATCCAAACCGCGTCACTGCCAATGAGTGCCGAGGCCTGAGTCCCATGCTCAGGTCTGCATCTGCATCTTTTCCTGACTCTGGGGGCTCCCTACCTTCCAATAAAGTCTTTTGTGGGCCCAGTTGCCAGACCCTTTCAGTCACCTGCATTGAGAGACTTGGTGACCTATGTAAGTCGGCAGGCCTCAGTCTTACTGTTATTAATAAACAGTCCAGCCATTGGTCATAAGAAAAATATCTAACTCCATAAAGCACTGACTAGGTGCCAGTGATTATGACAATAGTTAGGCACCATTCTCATTCGCATTCCACACATGAGGACACCAAGGCTGAGGTCTAAATCATCTTCCCAAGACCCCCACAGCCAGTAAGTGCTGGGTTCAGGGTTCAAATCCACTCGGTCTCACTCCAGAGTTCAAGGTCCCATTCTTGCCATCCCAATTCACCGAATTCTCCATTTGTGGATTCTATTAGCCTGAAGCCAGCACTTCTGAGGCCTCCTAACCCTAGCTGGGAGGGCAGCCAGCCCACTCAGCGGGGAGGTGACTGGCTATTATTCAGGGTGTGGGTGCAGAGGTGTCTGGCATCCGAGGCACTTTGTTGCTTCTTTTACTGAGGCAGAGGGAGGGAGAAGCAACATGTGATAATCTCACCTCACCAGCATTGCAACTTAGCAAAAGTCATACTCTCCCGGAACACTGGTTAATGAATCTGCTGGAAGACATCTTATTCTATGGGACTTTCTCAGAATGTTCTAGACGGTACTCACAGGTCTCCCGGCAAAGCAATAGAAAAACCAAGCCAGAGTCTTGGGAGTTGCCCCAACTCCTGGCCATTCACACCAACATCTGTGCCTCCCCAGGGGGCTGGCCACTGCCCAGTTCACTCCATGCCTGCTATACCCACAAGCCACTAAGCCTGAGGAGGAGAACATCTGGCCTGCCTGGAAGCAGGCTCTTCCCCAGACCAGGGGCAAACACCGTGGAGCTTCCCGTCAGCTCTCCAGCCGGCTCTGCTCTCAGCGGGTTGGAGGCAACAACCTGTGGCCGGAACATGGCCTGATGTGCCAGCCTCCCAAGTAGCTGGGACTACAGGCATGTGCCACCACACCCAGCTAATTTTTGTATTTTTTTTGTAGAGATGGGGTTTCACCATGTTGCCCAGGCTGGTAACTTCTGAGCTCTAGCAATCTGCCTGTCTTGGCCTCCCAAAGTGCTGGGATTATAGAAACGCGCCACCGCACCGGCCTATTATTTATATTTGATATAGCATTTAACAGAAATTTGTTATGTGATAATTTTTCACCTTTTGCTAAGTTGAAATGTTTTATTTTATTTTTTTGAGATGGAGTCTCGCTCTGTCGCCCAGGCTGGAGTGCGGTGGCACAATCTCGGCTCACTGCAAGCTCCGCCTCTCGGGTTCACTCCATTCTCCTGCCTCAGTCTCCCAAGTAGCTGGGACTACAGGCGCCCGCCACCAAGCCCTGCTAATTTTTTTGTATTTTTAGTAGAGACGGGGTTTCACCATGTTAGCCAGGATGGTCTCTATCTCCTGACCTCATGATCCGCCCGCCTCGGCCTCCCAAAGTGCTGGGATTACAGGCGTGAGCCACCGCGCCCGGCCAAAATGTTTTATTTTTAAAAACAATCTGTTAGAGACACAAACTAAGGTATTTGTGGGTCAGATTAGGTAAAGTCTGGGATTTGCTATAAAATATTCTAGCAACAAAAACAACAAAAGGTGAAGATCAATGAGATTGGTTGTACTATTTTCTCTAATTTTAAAAATATATTTAAACATAAGCCAGGCACAGTGGCTCACGCTTGTAATCACAGCACTTTGGGAGGCCGAGGTGGGTGGACCGTGTGAGTCCACGAGTTTGAACCAGCCTGGGCAATGTGGCAAAACCCTGACCAAAAAATACAAAAATTAGCCGGGTGTGGTGACACGCACCTATAGTCCCAGCCACCTGGGAGGCTAAGGCAGGAGGATCACTTGAGTCCAGGAAGCCAAGGCTGCAGTGGGCTGAGATCACGCCACCGCACTGGATGACAGAGCAAGACCCTGTCTCAAAAAAAACCTAATTTTTCTGAATACAAGATCGACATAGATTTTTAACTTTTCTAGGCTGGGCGCAGTGGCTCATGCCTGTAATCCTAGCACTTTGGGAGACCAAGGTGGGAGGATCATTTGAGCCCAGGAGTTCAAGACCAGCCTGGGCAACATGATGAAAACCCATCTCTATAAGAAGTACAGGCCAGGTGCGGTGGCTCACGCCTGTAATCCCAACACTTTGGGAGCCTGAGGCGGGTGGATTACATAAGGTCAGGAGTTCAAGACCAGCCTGACCAATATGGTGAAACCCCTGTCTCTACTAAAAAAAATACAAAAATTAGCCAGGCATGGTGGTGTGCGCCTGCAGTCCCAGCTACTTGGGAGGCTGAGACAAGATAATCACTTGAACCCATGAGGCAGAGGTTGCAGTGAGCTGAGATCACGCCACTGCACTCTGGCCTGGGGTGACAGAGCAAGACTTCGTCTCAAAAAAACCAAAAAAGTATAAAAATTAGGCCGGGCTCAATGGCTCACACCTGTAATCCTAGCACTTTGGGAGGCCGTGGCAGGTGGATCACCTGAGGTCAGGAGTTTGAGACCAGCCTGACCAACCTGGGGAAACCCTGTTTCTACAAAAAATACAAAAATTAGCCAGGTGTGGTGGCACATACCTGTAATCTCAGCTACCCAGGAGGCTGAGGCAGGAGAATCACTGGAATCCAGGAGGCGGAGGCTGCAGTGAGCTGAGATCACACCATTGCCCTCTAGTCTCAGCGACAGAGACTCCGTCTCAAAAAAAAAAAAAAAAAAAGCACAAAAATTAGTCGGGCATGGTGGCGCAAGCCTGTATTACCACCTACCTGGGAGGCTGAAGCAAGGGGGTTGCTTGAGCCAGGGAGGTCGAGGCTGCAGTGAGCTGTGATCACAGCATTGCACTCCAGCCTGGGCAACAGAGTGAGACCCTATCTAAAAAAAAAAAAAATTAACTTTTCTATTCCCTAGCAATAACTAGTTAGATAACACAAGAGTAAAAAAAAATTCCATTAACAATGGCAAAAAAATTGATTGTTACATGCTTAGTAATAAACATTATAAAGAATACGAAGGCATTTATGAGAAAAAAGAAAACTTCCATGAAGCACATCTTTTTTTTTTTTTTTTTTTGAGACGGAGTCTCACTCTGTCACCCAGGCTGGAGTGCAGTGGCGCGATCTCGGCTCACTGCAAGCTCCGCCTCCTGGGTTCACTCCATTCTCCTGCCTCAGCCTCCCGAGTAGCTGGGACTACAGGCGCCCACCACCATGCCCGGCTAATTTTTTGTATTTTTAGTAGAGACGAGGTTTCACTGTGTTAGCCAGGATGGTCTCGATCTCCTGACCTCGTGATCCGCCCACCTCGGCCTCCCAAAGTGCTGGGGTTACAGGTGTGAGCCACCACGCCCAGCCGAAGCACATCTTTTTAAAAAAACTAATTAAAGAGATGCCATGCTCATGGCTGGGAAGTTAATGTAAAAACCATCCTCCTCCCCGTCATTAGTTATAACTTTAATGTAATCTCAATCAAAATTGCATGGGATTTTCTAGAAGTTGGTAAACTAAAATTCACATGGGGGAGAAGGCAATCATCCTAAAAGTTTTAAAAGCTTACAAGATATTTAAAGATCACCCTAAGACTCAGATAAGATGAAATATCCAGGGAGGGAAGTCAATGTTGGGGCCACTTTTGTCCAAGGTGGTGTTTCCTGGCCTCGACGGTGACCCTGAGAGACTGCGTATGGGGAACAAAGGAGTTGGAGTGTGGAGCTCTCGTGGGCAGGGGTGGAACAGTCCCTGCAAAGCTGCCCCATGTGAACTTCAGCCTGGCTTCAAGCCATCCCAATGCTCCCAGAACCCCAAACCCTGAAATTACCGTCAGGCGATTGCAACATTAAAACATGTTTATCTTCTTTAGACAAAATACTCTAAACTGAGATTCTTTAGTTAATAGGTGTGAACATTTTTATGACAACGGATATGTATCAATATGTATTTCAGTGTCATCATGTACTAATGTAAACCAGTTTAATGCTGCCCCAAAACAATGTATACCAATTACACCATCATTTTCCAGAAGTGGGGATTATACTTTTAAAAAACTGCTTTAGTAATTGAAAATAGTAACTGCAGCCTCAGACTCCTGGGCTCGAGATCCTTCTGCCCCTGCCCCGCAAGTAGCTGGGACTACAGGTGCACACCATGCCTGGCTTCTCATTTCTGTGTTAATTACATTTGTCAGTTGGCCTGTGAGTGTCCTGACAGTACTGGCTCCAGCAGCAGCTTCTGTTCCTGGCTTCTCAGGTAAGTTCTGATTCTCTGCATTCACCTGTCTCTCCAGTTTTCAGGATAGCAGTTTGCCCCATGACCTCATTTCTCTGATGGATCTGAGAAGAGTTGTTGATTTTCCATTTGCTGAGCTTTTTTCTTGTTGTGGGGACAGCAATGATAACTTCCAAGCTCTTTACCTGTCAAATCATTATCTTTTGATATTTGAATGGTTTTAGTTTTACATGTGGATTTGTATTCCATCTGGAATATTTCTTTTATGCATTATATAAGGTAGAGAACTAACTTTTCTTAGTGAAAATCTGTCATTCCCCATTTATTTGGGATGGCTCTTCATTATACACAAATAACCCACATAAGTGTGTGTGCTCCGTGCTTCTCGTTCTCTTCCGTTGGCCTATTTGCCTATTCCTAACCACTTCCATACTGTAGCTTTTTAATACACCCTTCAATACTGGGTAGCACAAACCCCCTCTGATTCTTCCCGGCGATTCTCTCGTGTTGCCTCTCCTCTGTGTTGGAACACATTCCCTCCCTCCTGTCAGATGCTAATTACTTGTGTTCTTTTTCTTTTCTCTGCCAGACTTTCTAGAACTTTTCTAGTTGTTTTACTCATTTATTTTATCATATCTTTGGGAGTTTTTTAACTTCATAAATGTATCCTCACATATTTACTCATTTGTTCCCTTTTTAGTTTTCTATTTCTTGCTTCTTGAATTAAATGCTCAATTCTTCTTTATTATACAAATAATACTACTGCATTCTCATTTGGAAAATGTTCAGTCTGTAGAGAAACACACAGAGGAAAATGTGAGAGCTCCTTTACTTGCAACCCCACTTCCCAGTCCTCTCCCAGAAGTAAGAACCATCAGCAGTTTTACCCAAACACGTTGCTTATGCTCAAATGTCATTTTTAAAATAAATGACATCATACTCTTTGTACTGTTTTGACTTGCTTTTTAAAAAATTTTACTTTGCATATGACTTAGAGATATTTTTGTATCAGTATAGATATGTTTGCCTCATTTCAGGTAAAGGTTACATAATATTCCCTAGTATAGACAGGCTGTGTTTAAATGATATACTCCATTATTGAAGGATATTTAGCTAGCTTTCCAACAGAAACTCTTCAGATACCTGAAAAACAGTATCTACAAGAAACAACCTTAGCCAGCATGCGGACACATGGACACTTCAGTTGCTAAAACACCAGAATGCTTCCCGATCCATCGGTTGGTAGCAGGCCCCCAATATTCATATTTGACGACAATATGGTTCTCAACTTGGTACACACATCCCGTAAAAGTTCAAACACAAAACACACATGCAAAAAGTGGTGGCTTTCGTGCACCCCAGGAATTACCAGTGAAAATGCAGTATGAAAAACCACAAAGTGAGAATCGGAGCTGATTATCTCTACTCCACCCCTCTGTGCAGACACTGTTCTGAAAGGTTTACTCAAGCATTAATTCACTTACTATTCGCAGCAACCCAAGGAGGATGTTTCATTATTATCTCCACTTCACGAACCGGCCCATAGTCACATCTCTACTGAGTGGGAGAGCCAGCAAGGTTGCCCAGTCAGCCCGGCTCCTGCAGATCTGCGCTCTGCATTGAAAACATCATATTCACAGCAGCTACCATACTCTGAGGCACGTTCCTAATGCCAAATATGTCAGACAGAGGAAATCACATTCACTTAAGGGCATTATTTACTGGTGTTTGACTAACCCCTCCCAAATCCACCCTTGGATGACACCCACAAAGCCCTAGGCCAGGAGTCTGCCAGGACTCAGGCGGCAGGTCTCTCTTAGCCCACAAGGTCTGGGCCTCACTGGGATGGCAGTGGGAAAGCTGGCATTCAGGGTAATGTGTCATGGGCACCCAGAAGACACTCCCGCTATAAAACTTTGGGAAATAAAGCAGTGAGGAGATAGCCATCCCCAGCAGGTACCCCAGTGCTCACTCCCCATGGGCAGCAGGTGCTGCGAACACTGAAGAAACGGTGCCTGATTCAACAAGGACAGAAAGACCCCGGAGTGCAGAGACCAGGCATCACTGCTAACCACTGAAGCAACGAGGGCACTGCCAGCTGACAACCAAGAGGAACTATGGGAGTCTCCACCCAGAGCACAGAGACCAGGCATCACCGCTAACCACTGAAGCAACGAGGGCACTGCCAGCTGACAACTAAGAGGACCCACAGGAGTCTCCAGGGGTTACTCACCAGCCCCAGGGCCGAGAACCTAAACAGCCAGGCAGTCTACCACATGCTTACCTGGTCAATATAACCAGAGCAACTCCAGGCCTAGCAAGTGAGGTCTCACTTAGGCCTAACAATGAAGTTACAGCTTCTCACCCATTTCCTAAGGAATCACCCAACACACAGAGCCTGGGGCTTCAGGAAGGATACAGATCATTTCACCAGCACGCGTTCTTTTAACTCCCTTCCCTTTCCCAAAGGGTCTGTGGCCATTTGCCAGAGAGCCTGGGCCTGGGAAGGCTGGCGTGAAGGGTGTCAGGGAATCTAGGACAAAGACCAGACTAATTCTAGCCCCTGCAACGCAGCACACTGCAATGTCCTCCAGTCACAGTGGGCCTCCAAGCCTATGCTACATTATTTCTCAGGCACCCAGGTGTGTGGTTGGAATATTAACCCTCAATACTGTGCAGAACTACCTCTCAGTTCCCCAACAGGAAGAACACCTATTCAGGCATGAAGAGCAAAGTGAAGTCTTAGAGTTCTCCCTCCTTACTTAAATACTACATCAAAAGCAAGACCATGGATAAGCAATCTGTGGTATATTTTAAAAATGGAATATTGCTCTATAATGAAAAGAAACGAATTACTAATGCGTGCAACAAATGAGTGAATCTTAACAGTAGTGTGCTGGGTGAGGGAAGCAGACACGAGTGCCTACTGTGCGCTTCCCTCACGAAGCCCGAGGACAGACAGAGCCACCTCATGGAGACAGAAACCTGAATACTGTGCGTCGCGTGGGAAAGGGCAGGCGAGTGCTTCCTGGCGTGGCAGAAACGTTCCCCAGCTTGACTGGAGCAGAGGTCATGTGGTTGAATACATTGTTCAAACTCATCAAACTGTGCTTAACATCAGTGTATTTTGTAGTGTAAATTTCTATTCAAGTGACGTCAATTTTTCTGGTATTTCAGAAATTTGCACACCACCATGACTGAACGCTGCCAGTGGGGATTCCTGTCACTGGCCTGGCCCAAGTGTATCTTCAAGAATGACTCGTCTGGCACAGCGGGAGCAGGTGGTGGATATGGGGGCCACTTTCCTCCAGTCTGGGATTCTTACCGGACAAATTAACACAGTACAGTCCCTGGTATGAGGCTTGTACCTAAGAATCTAACAAACTGTTTTTTCTATCCCAATTAAGAGAAAGCACTAGAAACTACTCCTTTTCTCAGCAGAGTCATGGTGCAGACTGCAGCTTTGTCTCAGGCTATGACACTCCGGCTTACTGTCAGGACTCAAACCAAACAGGACGCCTGGTCAGGCTGCCCTCTCCTCATCTTCCTCTCTCAGCATCGAAATCGCAGCGCGCCTCTCCCACCCTCAGGGGCCCACTGCCCAATGACACCTGCCCAGCCTCCTCCTGGTGGCTGAGGGGCACCGCCTCAGCACCCACCTCAGCACCCCCAGGTCTGCCCCTCTTTGGGCAGGTCTCTGCCTCCTCCTCTGCCCCACACCCACCTGCTCCATCCCCGCCCCACCCCAGTTCCCGTGTGGCGGATGCTGTCCTGCAGCTCAGAGCCCAGCTCACCCTGAAAATCTCCAAGGCCCAGCCAGGGGTCTGGCCCAGGCTTGCAGCCCACCCGGAGGAGCCCAGGGGACCTGTCGCCTCTGCCTGAGCCATGCAGGCTTCATCTTCCGTGGATGAAGAGCTCAGCCTGGCCAGAGCCTCCCCATGCTCCGCACTAAGATGTGCTTCTGAGACACCATCCAGCAGGACAGGCTTTCAGTTGCCAAGGGCCCCACAGGCTGTCCCTGCTTCTGGAACTCTCTTCCCCTGGCCGGCCCCTCGTCCTTCAGCAGGAGGAAAACACTCTTTCACATGAGTCCTCCTTATCTACCAGCCTGGGCTGCACCCGCAAAGGGTCTGTGTTTCGAGTTCCAGTGTGTGGCAGCGTGTGGTGGTGTGTGGCAGCGTGTGGTGATGTGTGGCAGCATGTCACAGTGCTCCAAGCTGTGAGTCGGGCGCCTTCCCTGGTGCTGCTCTCTCAGAAAGCTCTTCCTGCATTTCCTGCAGTCCAGGAAGTTCTCATCAGGACTGGCAGGGAGTTTGGAATTTGAGTTTTTAAGAATCAGTTAGACATTTATGCAGCCAAAAGACACATGAAAAAATGCTCATCATCACTGGCCATCAGAGAGAAATGCAAATCAAAACCACAATGAGATACCATCTCACACCAGTTAGAATGGCAATCATTAAAAAGTCAGGAAACAACAGGTGCTGGAGAGGTTGTGGAGAAATAGGAACACTTTTGCACTGTTGGTGGGACTGTAAACTAGTTCAACCCTTGTGGAAGTCAGTGTGGCAATTCCTCAGGGATCTAGAACTAGAAATACCATTTGACCCAGCCATCCCATTACTGGGTATATACCCAAAGGACTATAAATCATGCTGCTATAAAGACACATGCACACGTATGTTTATTGCGGCACTATTCACAATAGCAAAGACTTGGAACCAACCCAAATGTCCAACAATGATAGACTGGATTAAGAAAATGTGGCACATATACACCATGGAATACTATGCAGCCATAAAAAATGATGAGTTCATCTCCTTTGTAGGGACATGGATGAAATTGGAAATCATCATTCTCAGTAAACTATCGCAAGGACGAAAAACCAAACACCGCATGTTCTCACTCATAGATGGGAACTGAACAATGAGATCACATGGACACAGGAAGGGGAATATCACACTCTGGGGACTGTTGTGGGGTGGGGGGAGGGGGGAGGGAATAGCATTAGGAGATATACCTAATGCTAAATGATGAGTTAATGGGTGCAGCACACCAGCATGGCACATGTATACATATGTAACTAACCTGCACATTGTGCACATGTACCCTAAAACTTTAAGTATAATAATAATTAAAAAAAAAAAAGAAAAAAGAATGTCAGGGAGATGGAAGTCACAGTATCTTGTAAGTTGATCTTAGAAGTGACTTCTGGCTGGTCACAGTGGCTCACGCCTGTAATCCTTGCACTTTGGGAGGCTGAGGTGGAAGAATCACTTGAAGCCAGGAGTTCAAGACCAGGCTGGGCAATACAGCAAGACCGTATCTCTACAAAAGATAAGAAAATTAGCCAAGCATGGTAGCACATGCCTGTAGTACTAGCTACTCTGGGGACTGAGGTGAGAGGATAGCTTGAGCCCAGGAGTTTGAGGTTACAGTGAGCTATGATGGTGCCACTGCACCCCAGCCTGGGTGACAGAGCAAAGCCCTGTCTCTAATAAATAAACAAATAATTTTAAAAAGAAAAAAAAAATCAGTTACCAACATATAAAATTCAGAGGATTTCAAACAAAACTTAAGGCTTCTGTCTTCTCTTGGAACATAAGCCCATCATCTGGAGCCCACACTGTCTGCCCCTCAGAGGGCAGGGGACCCCCACTCACCCTACCTGGCCAGCTGTACCCCAAGTACCAGCTGGGACCCAGGCTCCTCCTAGTGCAGAAATAATGGGGAGCTGATTAAACCGTTCAGCAGAAGCTCCAGCCACTCAGTGTTTTCTCAGAATCACTGCACTTGTAAAAGGAGACCTAGGAGAGACAGCCATGCTTAGATTGGAGCAATACGTTGCTAACAAAGAATTTCAGGCATTGGCAAGAGAGCAACTGGGGGACAGGGAGTCTTTCTGAGCCTTTGAAAATGCTGCCTCCTCCTCCTTTAAGGCCAGAATGTGCTGTAAACCCAGATAATTAGTGAGGCAACATTGCAAAGCGCTCTCTCCAGCCTGAAGCCTCCTAGCACTCTGAACCTTTTCCTGGCTGGAGTTTCCACAGACACAGAATAAAGGCCATCACTGTGTTGCCATCTTTCACCCATGACGTTTGTGCAGACATCTCGATGATCCCAGGAGGTGCCTGTTAATGGCCTCTGCAGCCTGCAAACACAAGGCTTCCTCTAGGCTTTCCTGCAGAAAATATCACATTTAATTTTAAAATCATGATTTTCAAAACAATGACCTTCCTCCAAAGACAGGAACCACACACCTGGCTGGTTTGGGCCAGGTGGCGGCTCTGAGCTCAGCCAGGTGGCCCGTGGGCCGGCACTGACTTTGTGGACTGTTGTGGGATCCTGCTGGTGAGAAAGGTGCTGAGCACCTAAGTGCCATGGACGGGCCTCTCATTAGTCCTGAGCAGCGAATGCAAGCCAGCCCCAGGCAGTGAGACCAAAGACTCTGTCTCTGCTGCAGAACGTCCCTTTTGTGAGGCAGGGCTGGCCTCAGAGGCAGCATTGTGTAGTCAGAGGCTTCTCTCCTATGAACCCCCACGAAGAGCCCCCTTGGGTTCCCAGGCCCCAGGTGGGTTGGCATCCATGAAGTTCTGAGAGTCAGCAATCAAGGTTCTGGTCCACAGAGCAGGTCAGGAAGGTAACGTGATGGAGGATGGAGCAGGAAAGGGGAGAGGCAGCAGAGACGTAGAAGGAGACTGACTGAGGACACGTGGGCCCAAGACACCCAGTGCTGGCTTCCCACTCAGAAGCCAGGTGGGAGGAAAGTGGACCAGGGCAGCCCGCTAGCGCCAGTGGCCTCCAGCTCCACCCGGAGATGAACGCCAAGCTGAAGTACTGCTGATCAGCCCAGGCCAGTGGGAGGAAAGCGCCAGTGGCTTCGTCCCTCCAAGATGGTGCGGCAGGCACGAGATGCCCAGCCTTGATGCACCTGCCCCAGACGCTCAAAACTTTCAGCAAACCTCCCGCTGCTCATGGGGAAAGTGCTGGCTCGCAGAGGTGTAGGATCTTCCAGATGCCGACCCTCACCCTCCACCCTTCCACCCGCAGATGAGTTCCTGGGATGGGAAGAGTCACCCATGGTCTTCCAAAAGTGGTTCGCGGACCCCTGGGTGTCTCCACAACACCTTCAGGGGTTCCCAAAGTAGAAACTGCCTTCACAATTATTGTAATGCATTGTCTGCTCTTTACTGGGTTGCATTTGTGGCAATGGAGGGACCTAGCAGGGTGGGAGCTGGGAGCAACAGCAACCGCACCTACGGGCATCCTGTTCCCCATGGCCCTTGCCACAGAAAACACAAGGTCAGTTTGGCTTGAGCATATCTTTGATGAGGAAATAAAATTATCAGCTTACTAAAGCTTGACCCTGAGTGCATGTCTTTTTGGTTATCAAGGAAGGACGTACGAAATTCCTCTGCTGTAACTGAAGGAAGGAATTTGTCCCAAGGAGAAGATTCCTCCCATAATCTGGATGATGTGCGTTGTGGCTGAACCCACCACTTTTCATGGGCTGCCATGTTCCCTGCAAGGGTGCTGGAAGGTGATCTGCAGCTATTCATAGGTGGCATTTGGCGCTTAAAAAAAATCAGGTCTGGGCACAGTGGCTCACGCCTGTAATCCCACTTCTTTGGGAAGCCAAAGTGGGCAGATCACTTGAGCCCAGGAGTTCAAGACCAGCCTGGGCAACATGGCAAAAACCCATCTCTAAAAAAAATACAAACATTAGCCAGGTGTGGTGGCACGTGCCTGTAGTCCCAGCTACTCTGGAGGTTGAGGCGGGAGGATCGCTTGAGCCCAGGAGGTCCAGGCCGCAGTAAGCAGCCGTGATCGCACCACTGCACTCCAGCCTGTGCGACACTGCAAGACTCTGTCTCAAAACAAACAAACAAAAAACAAGTCCTTCAGTTCAAGAACAAGTGACAGTATCTGTTGCTAATGATAACACTGAGCTTTCCAGCAAAAATTGAATTTTGGAAAACATGTATTGATGATGTGAGCTTGATAGATTTCCAAAACTTAAAGACTTTTCTGAGATCAGTAGTGATATTAACAAATGTAATTTTAAAAAATTTTATAACAAAATGTGTCAACATTTGGGAGAGCTGCATAACTCAGGCAACCAATATTTCCCCAATGAACAGTTACAGAACCACGAACAGTAAAATATCTATGCGAAGTGCAGGTCCACCGACAGATCTTAGGGGCACAGACGGTGGCAATTTTATTGATGGTTTCACATTCCACACTGAACTAACTTTAAGGAATCCCCAATGCCAACACATAATGTAGCATCAAAGAAGAATATCCGCAATTATCTAAAAGGCTAATAAATACTTCTGCACTCTCCAAATATACATCTGTGTGAGGCGGGATTTTCTTCATAAACTTCAACCAAAACAATAAATCACAATAGAGTGAATGTAGAAACAGATGTGAGAATTAAGCTGAAATTTGAAAATATGTAAGACAATACCACCCTGCTCACTAGCTACTTTTGTTTGGGAAAATACAGTTTTGAAAAATAACACATATTCATAAAGAATGTTAGCAAGGGCTGGGCATGGTGGCTCACACCTATAGTTCCGGATACTCAGGAGGGTGAGGCGCCAGGCACTCCAGGCTAAGCCACACAACAAGACCCTGTCCATAAACAAAAAATAATATTAGCAGGTAATAGATTTATTGTTTTTTAATAAATGTTTTAAATATCTCAGCTTTAATTTCTAATACATTAAATATCGATTGATGCAAACCACAGAAACAAACTCTTTGGGGTTTTCAATGCTTCTAGACTACAAAGGGGTGTGCAATGGTTACTTTTTTGTGAATATGACCGGTCCACAGGGTACTCAGATCAAACATGATTCTGGGAGTGTTTGTGACAGGCATGTGTCTGAGCGTGGGGAAATGTCTCTGTGAGAGGCACGTGTCTGTGAGTGGGGAGTGCGTGTGTGTGTGGGGGGTGTCTGTGAGGGGGAATGTGTGAGGAGGGAGTTTGAGGAGTTTGTGTGAAGGAGGACTGTGTGTGAGGAGGAAGTGTGTGGGGGGAGTGTTTCTGAGGAGGGAGTGTGGGGGGGGAATGTGTATTAGGAGGAAGCGTATGTGAGGGGGAGTGTTTGTGAGGAGGAAGTGTGAGGACAGAATATGTGTGAGGAGGAGTATGTGTGAGCGGGAGTTTGTATGAGGGGGGAGTGTGAGTGGGAGCGTGTATGGGGGGCGTGTGTGTGAGGGGGAGTGTGAGGATGTGTTGAGACGGAAGTGTGAGTAGTGTGGGTGAGGGTGTGTGTGAGGGGGAGTGTGTGAGGCGGAGTGTGAGGAGGGAGTGTGTGAGGGGGAGTGTGTGAGGAAGGAGTGTTTGTGGGGGGAGTGTGTGTGAGGTAGTGTGAGGAGGGAGTGTGGATGAGGGGGAGTGTGTGTGTGAGGGGGGAGTGTGAGGAGGGAGTGTTTGTGAGGGGGAGTGTGAGGAAGTGTTTGTGGGGGGAGTGTGTTTGTGGGAGGAGTGTGTGTGAGGAAGTGTTTGTGGGGGGAGTGTGTGTGAGGCAGTGTGAGGAGGGAGTGTGGGTGAGGGAGGAGTGTGAGGGGGAGTGTGGGTGAGGAGGGAGTGTGGGTGAGGGTGTGTGTGTGAGGGGGAGTGAGTGTGAGGAGGGAGTGTGTGTGAGGAAGGAGTGTTGGTGGGGAATGTGTGAGGGGGGACTGTCAGTGAGTGGGGGGGTGTGAGAGGGTAATGTGTGACAGGAGTGTCTGTGAGGGGACAATGCGTGTGAAGGGGGAGTGTTTTTAGTGGGGAGTGTGTCTTAGGCGCAAGCGTCAGCGAGTGGTTTGTGTCTTTGCGGTAATTTCCGTAAGGGATCAGCATTTGAACTGGGAGACTCAGAAAAGCAGATGTCCTGCCTCTCATCCAGTTCTTGAAGGCCTGAATAGAAAAAAAGGCAGCAGAAGGTTCAATTCTACCTCTCTGCCTGACTGCTGACCTGGGACATCTGTCGTCTTCTGCTATTGGTTGCCTCTGGTTTCAAGCCTTCAGGCTCAGAGTGAAATCTACACCAGCAACTTTCCCTGGGTCTGTAATTTGTAGAAAGAAGACCATGGGATTCAGCCTTCATAACTGCAGGGACCAGCTCCTCTTTTTGTTTTGTTTTGTTTTGTTTGAGATGGATTTTCACTCTTGTTGCCCAAGCTGGAGTGCAGTGGTGCAACTCGGCTTACCGCAACCTCCACCTCTTGAATTCAAGCAATTCTCCTGCCTCAGTCTCCAGAGTAGCTGGGATTACAGGCGCGCACCACCACGCCTGGCTAATTTTTTGTATTTTTAGTAGAGACGGGGTTTCACCATGTTGGCCAGGCTGGTTTCGAACTCCTGACCTCAGGTGATCCATCCACCTCGGCCTCCCAAAGTGCTGGGACTACAGGTGTGAGCCACCACACCCAGCCCAGTTCACTTTATACACACTCACACACAACCCTGCCTTCTGGTTTCTCTGCAGAACCATAATACAAGTAACACACACACACACACACACACACACACACCCTTCCTACTGGTTTCTCTGCAGAACCCTAATACAGGGTATGAGACCAAAACTTTTGGAAATCACTGCTTCACGAATACTGAATTCTGATTTTTCTTAGATTCATACGTTTTCAATCCATTCCCTTTACAGAATAAGAAACTCACCCACAGGGCAGTTAGGAAGCATGCCCAGCATTAGCCTGACAGCTGTAACAGAAACAGCAAGTGTACCCCCTTTGCTGAGACCCACAGATGAACACGTGCATGGACACACACGTCCCGTTTGCACTGAGATACTTCCAACAGCTAGTTTTCAGAAAGATTGGGGTGGGGTGGGAAAAGTAATCTTATTCCAGGGCCTGGAAGGCAGGAGCAAAAGTTGAGTTGCTGTTTTCCCTCCCATGCACCAAAGATAAATTTGTTAACACTGTAGCTCAATAGGATGTCAGTGTTCTTCAGCCTCAAGTTGAGGAGACAGAAAGGCTGGGTTATGGCCTTAGGGAGCTACATTGAGATTTTTCACTTTCCTTATTCAATAGGAAGCAACCCTCTGCACCAACATGGACATCCTTGCTGACTTCATCACATGAAAACACAGTCGGCGCTTCATCAGCAGTAATTTAAAGCAGATCCAAGGAGGCTTTTAATAAGTTAAAGGGCTCCTGACATGCAAGAAGCCGTTAAATGTAAGTCAGAGGTACCTCTTTTCTCTTTCTATAAAAAATGTGTACTAAAAAATGTGTATAAAAATATTTCCAGGGAAAACCAATTCCAATTCTATCCAAAAAAGTTATTTTACTCACAGCTTCTTTGCATGGCCCTGGTAAGGGACCTGGCTGTGAGAATGCAGCATTGCTGCCACGACTCAGCCCTTTCCCAGGGTGCACCTGCTGACGCTCACCACAGACACTGTTTCCTCCCGAACGTGATGACAGTGGCTGCCACCTAAGCATCTGCATCGCTGTCTTCAAGACGCTGGAGTTCTCAAAGGTACTGGGGGGAGGAGGGGTATACCAGCCACTTCCATATTCAACTTCCAAAAGCTAGAGATGTCAGTTAAATAACCCCACACGTGTTGACAAGGTTCTGTCGAGGACCCCAGGCTTTCTGTCATAGTAGGCCAATCTCATTTCAAAAGCGGCAGCAAAACCACACCTATTCCTAACAGCAGCAGAGCACAGAACTGAATTAAGGATGCTGATTATCAGCTAAAAGGTTCCAAGAGAAAGACCGAACCTGGGGCTTTCCTGACAACCCGCTCATTTACTAAGCAAGCATCTTCTACAGCATACCCGGACATAAGCCCCTTAAAATCAGAGTACGTGAGAGTACTTTTCATTTGGAAATAAACCCCATGATACACCAGTATAGAGTGCATTGACTACACTTAAACACTTTAAGCTTCATCACCACGTGGGACACTATGGAATTAGCCGAATCCATTCTTGAAGGTTAGTTTCCCTATGGAAAAACGCTCTCTTCAGGGAAAAAAACTTGGGCGGAATACATTACTGAGACGTTACTGAATCAAAAAAAGTGAAGGGTACATGTGACAATATCAGATAAGGTAGCATAAAAATATCACTACGCCATGTTACATAATCTCGAAAGGATATACACACATAAGATCAATGAGGCTAAGTTAAAATATTGTCGTTATGATTAAGGTAACTTATCTCTACAAAACACACATCTCAAAAAGGAAAATAAAGAAAATGGATATGGTGAGATTTTAAAACTTCTTCATGCTACTTTTCTGACTCAAAGAAAGGGCAACGCTGCAGTGACTCCCACAGGATGAGGCTCACCTGGGATGTGACAACACACTGGGCTGTGGGGGTCTGCGTGGGAGGCTACTGCCTGGGAAAGTCCCAGGAAACATGAAGTTGATGTCTCCCAGCACAAAAAACACCCTGAAGCACCCCCAAAATGTACTCATCCCAGTCCCAAGTAGAAGAATCCACACAAACCAGGAACTTTGCTCATGCTGAAGCCACGTGCTCTGGAATTGATTTGTGTTGACTGCCACAATTGATTCAAGTGAAATTGATTCACAACTTGAAGCAGAGGAAAAAACTAAAAGCAGTGCCCCTTTCAAACAGCAGTGCCCACCACAACTGTTACTCCAAGAGTTCTGAAGTGTGCTGTGGAGGACCTGGAAGTGGGTTTTCTCCCCCTTAATCATGAAAATAGCTGACGTTTGCGGTGGCTTTCAGCACAGAAGTTCCTTTTGGATTCTTATTAAAGATGGGTAGATCGAACATAAGCATTTACCTCTGCTACCCGCAAAACCCAGTAAGACACGAAATGCTTTTTTAAAAAGGCATAGACCCGCAAGAACAAAGTGGGAGAACAGATACTAGCACGCACATTATAAAAGGGGAAATCAGAAAGAGCAGTCTCTGTCTCTGCATACTCAAGGAAAGCCAAACCCTAAGCTGGGGGAGCAATCCCACAAGGAAAAACACATCCAACTGTCCCCAGGCCCAGGGACAGAAGTGGGTAGCACCAGCTAGGCTGAGAATGGTGGTAAATAAGGGAAAATCACTGAGTCTGTTCAACTACGCTGAGAATGGTGGTGAATAAGGAAAATCACTGAGTCTGTTCAGCTACGCTGAGAATGGTGGTAAATAAGGAAAATCACTGAGTTTGTTCAAAAAGCAGTTTGACTCATTCATCATGAAATGCAAATTAAAACTACACTGAGATGCCATTTCCCACCTATCAGATTGGCAAAAATCCAAAATCTCAATGACATACTCTGTTGGCCAAGCTGAGGGAAACAGGCTTCTCATGCATGGCTGATGAGAAGCAAAATGGTGCAACCTCTAGAGACACGAACTAGGCAATTAGGCAAAAAAATCACAAATCCACTCCCTTTCCTCTAGCAATCTCTTTCATTCCTCTATCCCAATTATATACCAGTGAAGGCCTGAGAAGAAATACACACAAGGCTGTTCATTGTGGTACTGTGGCAAAAGCAAAAGTGAAAACACCCAAAGTCTCCGCAAGGCACTGGTTAGATAAATTGCTTCATGCACATAAGGGAGCACCAGTCTGCTGTGAAAAAAAATGAGAGCTCCATGTTATATTACAGGTTGAAGAGGTTTCCAGAATATATTAAGCTAAAAACTAAAGAAAAAAAAAAGGTAAAATACAATGTATCTGGTATGTTTCCATTTGTCTAAGAAAGGATGTTAGTATAACAGGCCTCTCTCTGTCACCCAGGCTGGAGTACAGTGGCACCATCATGGCTCACTGCAGCCTCAACCTCCCGGGATCAACTGATCCTCCCACCTCAGCCTCCGAAGTAGCTGCAATCATAGGTGCGTGTCACCACACCTGGCTAATTTTTGCACTTTGTATTTTTTGTAGAGATGGGTTTTGCCATGCTGCTCAGGCTGGTCTTGAACTCCTGGCTTCAGCGATCCACTCGCCTCGGTCTCCCAAAGTGCAGGATTACAGCTGTGAGCCACTGTGACTGGGTGGAGTGCAGTGGTGCAATCTCAGCTCACTGCAACCTCTGCCTCTCAGGTTCTAAGCGATTCTCCTGCCTCAGCCTCCAGCGTAGCTGGGATTACAGGCATGTACCACCATGCCTGGCTAATTCTGTATTTTTAGTAGAGATGGGGTTTCACCATGTTGTCCAGGCTGGTCTCGAATTCCTGACCTCAGGTGATCCACCTGCCTCGGCTTCCCATAATGCTAGGATTACAGGCTTGTGCCACCACGCCTGGCTGGCCTGCTTATTTTTTAATAGAAGAATAAACCATACATTTTTAAAAAACATTACCTATTTTGGAAATTCAGAAATATGTATTATTTGAATATACCTTTTTGAAAACTTGATGTTTGGTACCATATAAGTATAAAAATATAGACAGATTTTAAAAACAACGCCTACAAATTGGTGGTAAAACTAAACAAATATATCTGATTATGTATCCAGCTGGGGGCAGAACAGCCATACAGAAAGAGCTGTGTTTGTGTTCCCTAAGGGGATATACCCCTAAGGTCAAAAGAACTGCAACAAAATCTTAAACTGTTTCAAGAATCACATTGATGGTGGCAGTGTTTGCAATGTTACTCTTAGACTACAGTGAGTGTATTGCTGAACCGAATGAGTAATCACATTGGTGTCACTGAGAACTCAGACTTTTGGCTCAGTTAAAAGGATATAAACAGCTAAGACCAATGAGGTTAAGTTAAAATTCTCAAGTCCTAAATTTGAACTGGAATGATCAGTATGAACTCACATGTTTATCCCCAAAAATTTCATATAACTATATTATCATAAAAATAATTCATGCATACAATTATATGCATAATTTTACATATGTATACTTTTTAAATGTATACTTATATAATCTTCTAGCTCTGATTACTGAAAAGCAATAGAAACAACAGTCAATGACCAACCCGTTAGCAATAACACTCCTAGAGGCCAGATCATGGTCTCCAACTGCCATTTTCCACTCAAACCATAAGTCCTCGGAGAAACAGTTGATTCTAGGTCTACTGCACGAAATGTACAAGAGGAGCCTGGGACTACTCAACACATCAGGAAGCAGGGAGGCTCCCAAAAACTGCTTGGGTCACATTATGAGGACTACAGGCCAAACTGAATGAGCTCTCACTGGCCAGAAAATATGGGCTCCAATAAGGACAATAACTACGATGGACTGAAACTCATCAAATGACAATAATTTTAACAATTCTCATTCGTCGCTTTTTGAAGATGCTCACTATTTTTGGATACTGGTAAATAATTTCCCTCCTTTCCTATACAATCTATACAAGGGGGCAATCAAACCAAATATTCCAGCTGATAAAAAAGAAATATAATTCTCAGAGTATGACTTTTTGCAAACTTTTATGAATTAATAGATCGAGGTAATTATCATCAATAGCTAATAACATCACAAAAAGAGAGGCTATTGTGAGGTAGGTACATCCTAAGGGAGGAGCCAATATTCCTTATGAGGAACCCTGTCAAACAAAAACAAACCTGAATTTAATCAAATTGAGAACTACAAACTGTGATAAAGATTTAACGACAACTCTCAGGAAAAACAGAGACAGAGTAACGTGTTAAATGATGCTGCAAGGATGCAATCAGCATCTCTGCAAGCCCACAGGACAAACACAAGTGTACAAAACAAGTACCAGCAGTATTTTAAAACGACGGAGTGGAATCCACAAGAAACATAAGACACTTAGTATATAAACCTTATTTGGATCTCATTCAAGCTAGCAAACTGTAAGAACAGATATCTATTGAAGAATTTGAGATATGGGATGATCTTACGCAATTTTTATCATAATTGCCTATTAACATAGTTAACATCTTACTTACATAACTGTTTTTAGATGTAATAACGGTACTGTGGCTGTGTTTTTATTTGATATCTGAGACTTGCTTCAAAATCAGCCAGTGGGTGGGCAGTGGATGAGGGTACAAATAAATCTGTGATGCAGCTGATAAATGTTCCACCGTAATAAAATTAAGAGAAAGTAAAGGTGTAAACAAGCCTCAGATCTCCATGCCCTCTCTGGTAGGCAACTAGAGATTTATTTTCCAGGGCATATGAGATAGAGGCTCTCTGAGCTGAGGGTGCAGCACCATACTGAAAACAGGGGGTTAGTAAACACTCACACTGTTGAATAAGAAGAGTCCGTACCTCTTTCCCCTCACTCTGCACCCAGAATACCGGCTGCTAGGCCGACACTTCACCAAGCAGGAGATTGGAACAAAAACGATCTGGCCAGCCCAAGAGAAAAGACTTAAAACTACCAACATGAAGAGTTTTCTGATTAAAAGATCTAACCAGGCTACCCTATTATGACCATATAGTTGACATGGTCAAGAGTTTCATTCTGTTTTTTAGTGCCCTGATCTTAAAAATGAGCAAAGATGACAAGACATTCAAGGAACGCCTCTAATATGAAACAGAGAGATGAGATAATACAAGCTGGGAAAAGAGAACGTGGAAGCAACAAGACTACAACAGAAGTTCCAGATGGAGAGAAAAAACAGAAAGCAAGACGGTGGTAAGGAAATCAGACAAGTAATTTAAAAAAATTTCCTAGAATGCAAAGATGTGACAAAGGGCACTGAGTAACCTGCACAATGTTGAAAAACAGAATCACCTCAGGGAACATCCCAGGGTACATCCCAGGGAAATTCAGATCAGTGGGTACAAGAAACAGATTCTGAAAGTTCCAGATAAAGAGGTGGGGAAAAGACTAAGGATCAAAATGGCATTAAACTTCTCAGCTGTTGAAAGATAAAAGATAATAAAACAATGACATCATAAGTAAGAGGAAAAATTATTTCCAACCTAGAATTCTATAGTAAGATAAACTAGCAAGCAAGTATAATAGCATATTTTTTATATTAAAGATTTCCCAAAATTAACTTTCCATACAACCCATTTCTCAGGAAGCAACTGGACCACGTGCACCATCAAAACAAGGCAGTAAACCAAGAAGGAAAAAGAGATGCATCCAAGAAAGATAAACTAAACGAAAAGCAACTTCCACTTCTGTTCAAAATGGAGTAACAAGGATTGCATTTAACTTCCCACTGTAACCAACTACAAAAATGGGCAAAACAAGGCCAGGCACGGTGGCTCATGCCTGTAATCCCAGCACTTTGGGAGGCCGAGGTGGGTGGATCACAAGGTCAGGAGTTTGAGACCAGCCTGGCCAATATGGTGAAACCCTGCCTCTACTAAAAATACAAAAATTAGACGGGCACGGTGGCGGGTGCGGCTGGGGCAGGAGAATTGCTTGAACCCGGGAGGTGGAGGTGGCAGTGAGACGAGATCATACCATTGCCCTCCAGCCTGGGCGACAGAGCAAGACTCCAACTCAAAAAAAAAGAAAAAAGAAAAATGGACAAAACAATTAAATAGCTGCTTTCAGACACCGGGTGCAAGCATGCAGGATTGTGAGCCCTGTGGTCTCCCTGGCTTTCAACCAGAGGCATTTCTGGGCCATGAACACAGCGAGAAGGACCACAGACAAAGCCTAGAGGTCTCATTAACTTGAGGAGATGGCGACCCAGGTTTGTGGGATGCGGAGGTGGCTGGAGCTGCAGTGGAGAAAGCTGGGGAGAAAAAGGGCTGAGGAATCTGAAAAGGGTAAGAGGCCATTCTTGTGTAAAAGCTAGATTTTAGAAAAACAAAACAAAACTATCAGGAAGTTGTAAGACAAACAGTTCTCAGAACTCACAGAAATATGCAGTGGTTCACGCCTGTAATCCCAGAACTTTGGGAGGCCAAGGCGGGTGGATCACCTGAGGTCAGCAGTTCAAGACCAGCTTGGCCAACATGGTGAAACCCCGTCTCTACTAAAAATACAAAAAATTAGCAGGATGTAGTGGCACACGCCTGTAATCTCAGCTACTCGGGAGGCTGACGCAGGAAAATTGCTTGAACCCAGGCGGTGGGGGTTGCGGTGTGCCGAGATCACACCACTGCACTCCAGCCTGGGTGACAGAGCGAGACTCCATCTCAAAAAATAAAAACAAAGAATTCACAGAAATGTGAGACTCTAATCAGCCAGAGCAATGTCCTTAGTCATTCCCCACGTCATTCAGCCAAGATCGTAGAGGGGCCTCACCTCAGTAGGAGAGCTGAACTTCTGGTGGAATAATGGCTGCTCTAGCCCTGACAGTTATGTTTAAAAACAGGCCTCAATACCACTTCACAAACATTGGGATGACTGTTATCAAAAACATAAAACAAAATCCCCAAAATAACTAATGTTAGCAAGAATATGGAGAAATTTAAACCCTTGTGCACTGCTAGTGGGAATGTAAAATGGTAGTACAGCCACTGTGGAAAAGAGTATGGCAGATCCTCGAAAAATTAAAAATAGAACTACCATATGATCCAGTAATTCTACCTCTGGGTACATACCCCCCAAAATTTAAAGCACATCTCACATAGACATCTCTCCACCCATGTTCACTGCAACATTATTCACAATAGCCAGGGGGTGGAAACAAATCAAGTGTCCATGGATGGATGACTGGATTAACAAAACGTGGACTAGCCATACAATGAAATATTATTCAGCCCTAAAAAGGAAATGCTGACACATGCTACAACAGATGAACCTTGAGGATATTACACTGAGTGAAATAAGCCAGCCACAAAAGAACTAATATTTTATGATTCCCCTTACACGAGGTGCCTGGGTAGTGGAATTCATGAAGACAGAAAGTAGAATGGTGGCTGCCAGGGGCTAGGGGAGGGAGGGTGGGAGCTAGTGTTTAGGGCCACAGAGTTTCCGTCTCAGAAGACGAAAAAGTTCTAGAGATGGATGGTGGTAATGGGGGCACAATAATGTGAATGTACTTAATGCCACTGAGCTGAAAGTGTAAAATAGCAAATTGTTATATATATTCTACCACATTTTAAAAATACTTTTTATTAATATGAAAAAACAGCCTCAAATGAACCAAACTGATTCATATGTAACTACCTGCCAAAACAAAGCCCATAGCTATTCAACAATGTAACATTCATAATGTTCTAATAAAAAATTACTAGAATTATCTACTTTCAAGCTTTTTCCTCTTCACATCATGGTGAAGTAGCAAGGGAGTGAATTTACCCTCCAGCCTGACCAAACAATAAACCACACAAATGTGAAATGAGTTTTCTGACACTGGATAACAGGGAGCAGGACTCAGGTTCCTCAGGGGACGAAACAAACGAGGTAGGTCCTACGATCACATCAGGTACTCTCTGGAAACCTAGAGGAGACACACAGGGTCTGGTGGCCTCATTATGTTAAGAAGAGAGAGACAGAATGGAGTTTGGGAAGGTCAAGAGAGCTAAAATCTACAGTGTAGGATACCCAAGAAAGGGAGCTAAGGAAAGAACCATTTAAAGATCTGCAGAGGGGTTCACTTGAGTCTTTGGCTGAGTTCTGAACTATGCAAACAGGAGAGAAACAACTAGACCAGGGAAAGAATCACCAGGCTGGTGTAGACACAATAGTTCCTGGAGACCACACAGGGCTAAGAACAGTTTACATACCCACTAGCAAGACCAGAAGGACCTTGCAATGTATGGGAGAGTTGGCCAGTCTTTAGTACCCAGAAGGGTATTCCTTTACTACCCAGAGGGTATTGCTTTAGTAGTAGGAATAAGCTAGTCTTAGAGTAAAGGTTGCTCTATACCGACACTAACAAAGCTTAAAAGTAATCCTCAAAAGGATCCAACTGATTCCAGGTAACTTAACCATACGCCATAACAAACTCTAACACTGTTTAAAAGTATACAACAAAAGCCAGCAAACAATGATATAAAATTTATGATGTCCATCAACTATTCAAAAATCTATTCAAAAATGTCTAGTAATTCAAAAATTACTAGAAACACAAAACAATAACAATGACAAAAAAGTAACCAATAGCTAGGAGAAACCAGAAAAGATATAGACCAGAAATGACTGAATGAACAGACAAGGACATTAAAACAGCTATTATAAATATGTAATATATGGTTTAAAAAGGTAGAGAAAAAAATGAACTTAATGAGGAGCTATTAACGTGACTGAAAAGTAGCTCCTGGAAGTGAAAAACACACAGAGGAAAAAACTGGAAAGAAATAAAAAGAGCACGAAGAAGCCACGGAAAATACCAAGCAAGATAACGCACATGTAATTGGAGCTAGGAAAGGGGAAGGTAAGGGAAAGGTTGTTGAAGAAATAATGGATGAAGATTTTTCTTTTCTTTTTTTTTTTTTTTTGCCATTCGGAGTCAACTTTTATTAAGCACCTCCTATATTCCAGAACCAAAAACATGTTTGTTCCTTACAAAATTCTTAAAGCCACCCTTTAAGGTAAGTAATAGTATGTTCTACTTAACAGATGAGAAAACTAAGAATCAGACTGATAGAACTTAGAGAACTTCCTCAACATCATAGGCAGAAACATAATTATATTGACTGCCAATTTTAAGAAAACATCTATTTGTCACATTTGTGTCATTACTAAAGTCTTTGCTTTTACAGTTTTCTTAAAATCATGTGAATATAAACGCATTTTTATTTACATTACCATCACTTCTCTTTCCTAAGAGAAATTCTTTGTCTCCCTAAGATCATGACCACTTATGTATAATTTCTTGCTTATAAATTTTAATAAAATATACATAAGTAGGAATGTACAGTATTAAGTATTACTCTATTATTCTGGAATTTAACAATGAATAAGCACATATTTTAAAGGCCACACCTACTAAGAAACAGATACAAACTGTGATTTCTAAAATATATTTAAAATTAACCTCATTAAAATTTTTGGTTTATAAATATAACTGTATAAACACAGAACGTTTAGCTCAGATGACTATGTACTTGATGGCTAGCCACACATAAGTTACCGAAATACATATTCTTCCAAGTCTGAAGTACCTCTTCTAAGAACTGGGCTAATGGGTGGTTCCTTAGTTTACTTCAACTGGAATAAAATTATAAAAGTTCTATCTTGGCCAGGCACCGTGGCTCACGTCTGTAATCCTGGCACTTTGGAAGGCCGAGGCAGGTGGATCACCTGGGGTCAGGAGTTCAAGACCAGCCTGGCCAACATGGTGAAACCCCGTTTCTACTGAAAATACAAAAATAAGCTGGATGTGGTGGTGTGCGCCTGTAATCCCCGCTACTCGGGAGGCTGAGGCAGGAGAATCACTTGAACCCGGGAGGCAGAGGCTGCAGTGAGCCGAGATCAGGCCACTGCACTCCAGCCTGGGTTACAGAACGAGACTCCATCTCAAAAAAAAAAAGTTTATCTTCCTTTCTATTACAGATAATATAACTGTAATATGTAACTACAGCCAAAAGGTCAAACACCACAGAATTCAATAAATATTGAAAATAATACATAGTTTAATATCATCAAATTCTAGCCAACTTCTAGTATTAAGTATATATTATCTTACAGAAAATGTGTTCTAATAGAAATATCTTAATAAAAAGGGAAGGAACTATAAAGAAGCAGACAATTAGAAATCTAGTAAGTGCTTATTTTACAAATTAGGGACTGAGGCACAATCATAAGTAACTTGCTCAAGTCACATGCCAGTGGTAGAACCAGGACTGATTCCTGAACCTGACTTCTAGTCTGTGCTCTTTGAACACTTCTTTGTTTTCTCATGTTATAACTGAATCCTTTTATGTGCTAAATTTTAATTTGGAAAATTATCAAGTAATAAAACTGCTTTTCTCTCCAGCCCAAGTCTCTGGTCTTTCTTAAATGAGCATTACAAGAATAGGATACAGTTCATAACTTCACAACACTCTCATAGGTTCATTAAGATGAGAACTTTATACAGGAAAAAGTTCACTTTACATGTAGTTTGGTTTGGCTGGAAAAAGCTTATTTAACAGCCATAGTTTTAAAACCTAGTTATTCTATATTATAGTGACTTCATATGTTGTAAAACGGTTTTCTATAATCTTGACATTTTCTTCAGATAGCCAGTTTTCCTGCTTTAGCTGCCTTATAAGGGCTTCCAAAGACTTCAGTCTACCTAGAGTTTGTTGCTCTTTGAACTCTAGAAGAGTTATCTTTGAATGTAGCTTAGAGACTTTCTGCCAAAGATGCTCCTTATTTATATCTTGTCTGCAGTAAGAATGTTAAATTTGTAAAACTTCTGTCCCATAGTCTACATCCTTATACAAGGAGTCTTTGACATCTATGTCTTCCACTTCCATGGTTTCTTTTTGTGCAGATATAAAAGAATTAACTGAAGGTTTAGAATTTTTGGCAGGTACAAAAATGGCAATAACAGATTCTTTATTTGTGTTTAATTCTTCAACTGTTTGATTAATTGTGCTGAATAAGAATGGATTTTCCTGTGCTGACTTTATTTCCATGGAATTACTTGTAAAGTTTGGATTAGCAAGATGACTAGAAGTTACTTCAAGAACTTCTTGGGTTTCCAAAGATTGATGAATACTTTCTGAATCTGAAATTGTCAAAGTAATAGTTGTAGAATTTAGATTATAAAAACGTGTGAAAACCACCTACACCTGTATCTTGGTTAACTGATGTTTCCAAGGTAGATTCTGGTTTCCCAGTATGTTGTTTAACTAGATTAAGAGTTAACATGTTATTTTGTATACTTCCTGTTTTGGGAGCTGGTGGCTTTACCAAGGAAGATGAATGAAGTAATTCTGGATGTTGAGGGAGCACATTTGTGTTAACTATATTTTTCTTTGTCTCATTTAATACAACTGATTCTTCTGACTTGGCTTTTGGGCATACTTCTTTCTCATCTTCCAAGTTTTTCTTCTGGGATTTTTTTTTTAGAAGGGTCTTTTCCCTGATTGTCTTCAGGCAAAGAAAATATTGTTGGAACTGCACTTTGTTTTAAATATCGAATACCCCATCTGATGTCAAGAGAGTCAGGAGTAAAATGGTCACTACACAGAAACTGGTATTTACTGGGAACCCATGAATCTCGCTTCATATTCTTTAACCACTTTTCCAGGCTTTCTTTGTCATATAGAGGAAATGGATAAAAACTCAGCTTCTGGTCTTTATTGTTTCGTCCCCGGCGGTTCTTACAACAAATCGCTGCGCAATAGCGGGGCATCACTCGGGTGAGGCCCTGGGAGACCGGGGCCAGCGACGGGTGCAGCACTCAGGTGAGGCCCTGGGAGACCGGGGCCGGCGACAGGTGCAGGGTGGCCCTCCTCACTGAGGCTGCACCACAGGTCCAGAAGATTTTTCAAATTTGATAACTAAAACCCAACACATTCAAGAATTCTAATAAAACCTAAGCAGAAGAAACATGAGGAGAACCACACCCAAATACATCATAATCAAATTGCTAAAAACCAGTGATAGGCCGAGTGTGTTAGCTCACGCCTATAAACCCAGCACTTTGGGAGACCGAGGCAGGTGGATCCCTTGAGGTCAGGAGTTCAAGACCAGCCTGGACAACATGGTGAAACCCCGACTCTACTAAAAATACAAAAATTAGCTGGGCTTGGTGGTGCATGCCTGTAATCCCAACTACTCAGGAGGATGAAGCAGGAGAATCGCTTGAACCCGGGAAGCAGAGGTTGCAGTGAGCCAAGATCACGCCACTGCACTCCAGCCTGGGATGACAGAGCAAAACTCCGTCTCAAAACAAAACAAAACAAACAAACAAACAAAAAAGTGATAAAGAGATCATGAAGGCAGACAGAGACACAAAGGTGGGACTGGCAGTAGGATGGTCATCAGTAACCAAATAAGCCACAGTAAAACATGCTTAAACTCCTGGGAGAAAAATATCAACCCAGGATTCTCTTTCTAGCAAAAATACCTCAGAAACCAACCTAAGCAAGATGGCAAACCCCTGTCTTTTTTTTTTTTTTTTTTTGAGACAAAGTTTCGCTCTTGTCACTCAGGCTGGAGTGCAACAGAGCGATCTCGGCTCACTGCAACCTCCGCCTCCTGGGTTCAAGCGATTCTCCTGCCTCAGCCTCCCGGGTAGCTGGGATTACAGGCACCTGCCACCACACCTGGTTAATTTTTGTATTTTAGTAAAGACGAGGTTTCACCATGTTGACCAGGCTGGTCTTGAACTCCTGATCTCAGGTAATCCACCTGCCTTGGCATCCTGAAGTGCTGGGATTACAGGCGTGAGCCACCACGCCTGGCCCAAATCCCTGTCTTTACAGAAAAAAAAAAAAAAAGCCAGATGTGGTGGTACATGCCAGTAGTTCCAGCTGCTTGGGAGGCTGAGGCAGGAGGACTACTTGAGCCCAGGAGGTCAAGGTTGCAGTGAGCCATGATTAAGCCTGGGTGACAGAGCAAGACACTGTCTCTAAAATTTTTTAAACCTTCAAAAATGAAGGCAAAATACTCTTCCAGATAATCAAAAGCCGAGAAAACTCATAACTAGCAGATATATGCTAAAGAGATATTAAAGAAAGCTCTTTAGAAGAAAGAAAATGACACCATATGGAAATCTGAAACTGCACAAAGGAAAGAACATTGCCAGAAATAGTGAATATGTGGATAAACTTAAAAGACAATTTTCTCTCATGTTTAAATCTTTTAAAAAGTTAATTAACAGTTTAAAACAAAAATAATGACAATGAATTTTGGGAATAACATATGTAGAAGTAAAATGTATGACAATGATAGCACAGTGAACAGAAGGTGGAGGTAAGCTGCTAAATTTGTGTGCAACTCATGAAGGGATACAATATTTTTTGAAGGTAGATATGTTAGTTAATAGATGCAGGCCAGGCGCGGTGGCTCATGCTGGTAATCCCAGCACCTTGGGAGGCCGAGCCAGGCAGATCATGAGGTCAGGAGTTCGAGACCAGCCTGGCCAAAATAGTGAAACCCCATCTCTACTAAAAATACAAAAAAATTAGCCAGGCATGGTGGCAGGCAGCTGTAATCCCAGCTACTGGAGAGGTTGAGGCAAGAGAATCGCTTGAACCCAGAAGGCGGAGGTTGCAGTGAGCCAAGATCACCCACTGCACTCCAGCCCAGACGACAGTGCGAGACTCCATCTCAAAATAAAAATAAAAAAAAAAGCACAAAAAGGATTTGACAAAATTTTAACACCTACTCACGGAAAAAAAATTCTCAGAAAACTAGGAATAGAAAGGCACTTCCTCATCCTGATAAAATGCATCTATAAACAACCTACAGTTTATTGAGCTGTGGAAGACTGAATGCTGTGCTGTGGAGACCAGAACAAGGCGAGAGTGCCTGCTCACACCACTTCCAGGCTACATTTTACTGGAGGTTCTCACCAGCACAAAAAGGAAAAGCAATAAAAGCATCCAGACTGGAAAGGAAGATGTAAATGGCATTTATTTTTAGATAACCTGATCGTCTGAGTAGAAAATATGACAGAGTCTATAAATAAACTACCACAAGTCATCAATGAGCTTAGAAAAGTAGAATACAAAGTCAACATACAAAAAGAAACTGCCTTCCTCTATTCCAGTATAAACAATTAGAAGTTGAAAATTTAAAAATACTACCATTTACAACAGCTCTATAAAACACAAAATACGTAGGGATATATTTAATAAAACATATGGAAGACCTATATCATGAAAATGACAAAATATTGGGAGAAATTAAATGTCTGAAAAACTAGACCATGGTCATGGATCAGACAACTCAACACTGTTGAGTGTCAATTCTCCGTCTGCCCGAGCAGCTTAGCAGCCTAGCCTCAAACTGTGTTTCAAACTGTTTTTTCTTTTCCTTTTCCTCTTCCCCTTCCCAGTCTCAAGATAAAACTTTGAGACAAACTGCATATGTGTTACCTTTCATCTTGAAATACAGCCTTGGAATGTGCTGCGAACCTCCACTCCCTTTCATTTTTATTTTTGGAAACAGTCTCGCTCTGTCGCCCAGGCTGGAGTACAGTGGTGCAATCTCCGCTCACTGCAACCACTGCCCCCTGGGTTCCAGTGATTCTCCTGCCTCAGACTCCCAAGTCGCTGGGATTACAGGCGTGTGCCACCACGCCTGGCTAATTTTTTGTATTTTTACTAGAGATGGGGTTTCACCATGTTGGCCAGGCTGGTCTGGAACTCCTGACCTCAGGCAGTCCACCCGCCTCAGCCTCCCGAAGTGCTGGGATTACAGGCGTGAGCCACCGCACCCGGCCCTCCACTCTTCTTTCTTTTCCCACTGTATGCTCCCATGCTTTATGCACATTTATTTATCCAGACACTAGGTAAGCACACGCCATGCTCTCTTATCTGGCCATTTATTTGCTTAGAAGCGTCAGGGGTCGGGTCCTAAAAGGGACTAGGCAACTCCGGAATTCTCTTTCCAACAAAAGATTATTTCAAGGCCAGAACCCTCTCCTGGCTGAAGAGTGACTACAAGATTGACTGTGATTAATTTATAACCTGGTAGGATGCACAATGGTGCCGGCCCCTTCACCAAATGGGACAATAATTCAAGAAGGGGCACTGAAGCAAGTCACGCCACCTGGCACCTCTTAGCCCCCCTTGCCTCTTCCACATTCCAAACCCTTTCTGTAAAACCCTGCGTTCCCTCCACAAACTGAAGAGTGGAACAGCTCTTCCCCTTGCCTGCACAAATAATAAAGGAATATCACTCTTTCTCATCATAACTTATTATTTTGCCTTCTTTCCATAAGTGTCCGGACTCTTTTTGTGAGTTAATCCCCAGCTTGATCTGTAAATTTAGTGTAATCACAATCAGAATTGTACTGCATGTTTTCGTCTGTAGAAATTGACAAATTGATTCCACAATGTATATGAAAAGGCAAAGGAGCTAGAAAAGCCAAAACCACATCAAAAAACAGAGAGCCAGCCAATTGGGGACTTGCAATTCACAATTTTAAGACACAGGTACGGCTCAAATAAAAACGACCCTGGGAATTGGCGTAAGGATGGCCATAGCTCAGTGCACAGAACAGACTCCAGAAAGAGCCCACACAGGTATAGCCAACTGCATCTTGACGAAGATGCAAGGTGATTTCATGGAGAAAGAAAGGGTGCAGGAACAACTGGATAATCATATGGGGAAAAACCAAAAACGACAAACTGAACTTGGACTCCACATCCAAGATTAACTTAAAATGGATTACACACCTAATCATAACAGCTAAAACATAAACTTACACAGCAGAGCTTCTCAACATCACACCATTGACCACTGGGCTGGAATGACTCTTTGTTGCAAGGGCTGTCCCGTGCCTCCTACCTGAGGCATTTTGTGGCAACCCAGCCCACCAAGACACCTGTGCCACTGATGGAAAGAGGGGCAAACTCATGCCCAGCTGAGCCCTGCTGGTCTAGATGAAGGTCCAGAGATGTGTCATGGAGCTCCTTGATAAAAATATTACCTTCTAATGGTGCAGGGACTACTAGATATCCATATGGCATAAAGAAATAAATAAATCCTTACCTCATACCATACATAAACATTAATTCAAAATGGATCACAGACCTAAACACAAGAGCAGAGCTTTTAGGTTTCGATAAGGAGATAATAAAAGCAGCCACAGACACCAATGTAGAAATAACAGCAAGATTCTCATCAGTTAACTATGCAAGCCAAAATAAAACATGTTATTTCATACAGGACAACAAATAAACATGGTTTTTTACATGTCTTTTTATATAGAACACAAAAAGCACAAACTACAAGAGTATAATTGATAAACAGGACTTCTTCAAAATTAAAATTTCCTATTTGAAAGACACCATTTTAAAAAATTAAAATAGGGCCAGGTGTGATGGCTCATACTTGTAATCCCAGCACAGAGGTCAGGAGTTTGAGACTAGCCTGGCCAACATGGTGAAACCCCATCTCTACTAAAAATACACACACACACAAAATTAGCCAGGCATGGTGACACGCACCTGTAATCCCAGCTATTCGGGAGGCTGAGACAGGAGGACTGCATGAACCCAGGAGGCAGAGGTTGCAGTGAGCCAAGATCGCACCACTGCACTCCAGCCTGGGTGACAGAGCGAGACTCGGTCTCAAAAATAAAATATAAAATAAAATAAAATAAAAATAGGAGCCACATACTGTAATACCCAACCCTAATAAAAGACTTGTATCCAGAATATCTAAAGAAGGCTTAAAACGCAACAAGACAAACAATACAATAATACAACAAAAACAGATGAGAGACTTGAGCTGGTATTTCACCAACACAGATACATAAGTGAAGTGTGCAGCATCAGTCCTCGGGCAACACAAATTAAAGACACCATGAGTTACCACTACACAACCAACAGAATGAAGATAAAAACACTGAAAATAACCATTGTAAGGGAGGATGTGGAGGAACTGATAGGAATATAAAATGTTACAACAACTATGGAAAACAGTTTGTGAGATTTGTTTAAAAGTTAAATGTAGACTTAACGTATTAACCAGAACTTCCACTCCAAGAAACTGACCCAGTGAAACAAGCCCACACAGACTTGTATATATGAAGGTTCCTAGCAACTTTATCTGCAATAGCCAAAGGACCATCAATAAACAGCCAAAGGGGAATCAATAGGTGAATGGGTAAATAGCCAAACAACCATCAACAGGTGAATGGATAAACAGCCAAATGACCCTCAATAGGTGAACGGCTAAGCCACCACAGTGTGGAGGAACCTCAAGACTGTGACAGTGTGGGGCCAGGTCCCAGCAGCCGTTGTAACAAACTTTAGATGTTTCTGATGCATATTAAAGCCCGAAAACCACTGATCTAGACAATCAGAATAATTTAAATTACAATTATTACTGTCTTTGGCCACCCAACAGCTATTTATTTTTTTGTTCTGGGATCTCTCCCCTTGAGTCTTGGTGAGTGGTGAAGAATGTCTCCTGATGCAGGGAATATTTAAATGTTTAAAGTGGTGAGTACTTGCCTTCCCGGCCATGCGGCCAGGATTCTGTCAGTCTTTGGCTGAGGAGTGAGTGCCACAGCAGGGGTAGGGCAGCTCCCAACCTCTCCCGACCCCTCTAGCTGGGTGCAGAAGTAACATTGGTGTTGGAACATTGCAGGCGAATTCTGGGAGCAGAAGTGCTAATTAAAATGTCAAGTGCCTCGTGGCAATCACAGGGATTCATCCTCAGACTAGCTTTGAGTTATGGCTTTCAACTGTCAAGACTGAGTTCTCCCAAAGACACTGGGGGCTTAAACAATGTCGGCTCAGGAATGTAGCTCAAAACTGTAGATCCTCACAGTCCAACATGGCAGTGAGAGCTCCCTCCATCACAACCCCATTCCAGGCAGAATGTAAGAAAGGTAAAAATACACAGATAACTTTTAAGGTGCCCATGACAACTTCACTATTATCTTACTGGAAGCACCTGGACACATGCCCACATTGTAGGTGCAAGCAATGTTGGTGAATGTGGTCTTTATTCAGGAGGGGCACGTACCCAGAGACAAAATCAGAGAGAGTATTTCTGTGGAAAAAGAGGAGAATGAATAACAGGGGAGAGACCAGCAATCTCTCCCTCACATACTCAAGTCACCAGTCTTAGATCTGCACTAACCCTTCCAAATAAACGACTCTATCTGATAGAACTATACTTCCGTTATCAATGTCACTCACTAATTCAGAATACGGTTTAGTCAGCCAGGATGTCTAGAAAGTCATATTTTCAAAATTATCTGGATTAAGCTGTAATATTATTCCACTCCCCACCTTCCATTTCTCAGATCCCTTGGCAAAACCCTACCCTGAATGCTCATAACTACAGTAAGTAGTCCACTTCTTGTACCCTCTCAGAGACATATAGGCACAGAAACACTGGCATTTCTTTACTTTTTTGCTCAGGGGCTGAGGACAGAACAAGCACGAAATTTAAGCTGCACTAATTTCCAACCAACTATGAGGTGGTCCACAAGGGCCCACAGGATCAACCGTGACACAGAATCTTTGACTAAGAGGGCCAGGAGCATGGGGCCATGAAACAACTGGCATCCACCAGGTGGGCGAGAGGTCAGGACGGCATAGGAGGCTGTCAGCACCACTGCTACCAGAACAGCTCTCAGAAAGAAAAGAGCAGAGTAACAGTGGTTTGCCTTTAGGCTGAGCTACCTGGTGTCTGTGCTGCTCACGTTCACAGCCACAGGGCCCATCCCAATACCCATAGAGGCAACATGAAGGTTGGACCCAGAGACTGCTGTGGGCCCTGCCCTGGGCTCTCCACTCAGGGAGTATCACAGCACCTCACTCCTGGCCATAAAGGTGGATTTTAACACTTTCTCTCTTTTTTTTTTTGAGACGGAGTCTTGCTCTGTCGCCCAGGCTGGGGTGCAGTGACGCGACGTCAGCTCACTGCAACCTCTGCTTCCTGAGTAGCTGGGATTACAGGCATTCACCACCACACCCAGCTAATTTTGTATTTTTGGTAGAGACGGGGTTTCACCATGTTGTCTAGGCTGGTCTTGAACTCCTGACCTCAAGTGATCTGCCTGTCTCAGCCTCCCAAAGTGCTGGGATTACAGGCGTGTGCCACTGCGCCGGGCCCCTAATACTTTCAAATAAACAAATGGATGTTGTCATTGCTTTATTACTCATAGTTTCCAAGCAATATTACATATATAAAAGTCATTTTAAAAACAACCAGGTTTGCTAGAAAAGTGTTTTTTCTTGGAATCATGGATTTCTACACCATTCATACCTGGAGTCCTTTATATTAAATATATTATTTACGCAGGCACTAGGCAAAATTGAAGAAGTTTTGAGTTACCTCCTCCATAACCCCTACCTTCCCACACTCCCACAAAAAAATCCCACCCTTTCCCTATTATATGGGTTATTAACATTAAAAACAATAGGAAAATACACAGGCATTTCATTTTGAATCACTTTTCCCTATTTTTACACGTCTGGAGATGTTGGCTTGGTTATGAATTCAAAAGTTCTCCCAGAGTTCTTGATGATGATTCATAGAGAAATCTGAAACACAAATAAAGAAATATTTAGCTACAGAAAAAAGTGACCAAATTATCCAAATGTACATTTTCAAAAATATAATCTAAAAATGGTTTGCAACCGTGCATTTAAAAACAAAGTTGAAATAATCTATAGATGTTTCATTAATTGTTTCTTGTATGTAAAATGGAGTCAGAATCCCCACAGGAGTCAGGACACATGGCACTGGAGCACAGGCTTGGGTTGACGGTGGACACCAAGCACTGCCAGGCAATGAAACGTGCTCACTGGGCAGTGTGCTATGCTGGTGAGCAAACAGGACGTGTGCTCTTCCTTTCCAGCACCCACAGTTCTGAGCCTATTTCTCTATTACACAAGAAAACAAGATAAATAAAAACTATGTGACCTACCAAGATACTCTACTACCATGACATTTACCTACTACCTCTAATAACCTGAGGCCTTTAGAAAAACCTCACTTTCCCACTCCCCTGCCCTGCATCCCTGTCCCTCAAGGCGAGACTCTTCCTCCTCACGTCCTCCCCAGCCCCACCTAGGCCGCGGCTTTGGCTGAGAGCACTGAGTACTTTTCCTTGCCAGACGTTGTCCTCACTTCCCTGGCAGTGTGCCTATTTTAAGAATCATTATTAGACAGGTAGCATATCACTGTTCCTTCAAATACACATATTTACAAAGTGCGTGGCTCACCATGGCTTCCCTTTTTACTGTACCACAACTCCTGCATGGCTCCAATGTTTGTTCCATTACAGGGCACTCCAAAGCAGTCTCCTCAGAGAAGCAATAAAGAAAAGCTCATCTCTGAATTCCTCCTGGACACAAATATCTACCTTTCACTCCAAATGAATCTCAGCGAGATTTAAAACTCTTACAATCCTATTGTCTTCCTGTGTCCAGCACTGCAAGTGAGACTCATGTCTACCTGGTCTTCACCTTTGGAGACAGACTGCTGTCTACCACAGCCCCTGTAATGTCAATGCCAGTCACATGCGTCATTTTACATTTTCCAGTAATCACACTGCAACAGGTCAAAGAGTACAATGGATCAAGACCTTGCTTCTTTTTATTTTTTTAAGCAAAATTCATCTTAATATATTTTATGTAACCCAATATATCCAAAATGCTTCAACTTGTAATCAATACAAAATTATTTATGACATAGTTCACATTCTCTTTTCCATACTGTCTTCAAAACCTGCTTGCACTTTATATGAGGGCCACACTCAGCTTAGACTCACCAGGTTTCATGTGTTCAGCAGCCACTGTATTGGCCTGCATGAATCTAGAAAAATTTTAAGATTTTCTCTTTATTCCTGGAATTTAGGAATCTTATCCATAATTATTTAGCTGTGATTTTTTTTTCCATCAATCCAGAATGTAGTGAAAGAAAAAAGGGAATCTGCATATATTTCTTTAGCTCTGGGCAATTTTTTCCTATCGTTGTTGAATCACTGCTTCTCCTTGCTATCATGTCTCTCAGGCCTTTTCCCCCAAGTCTATCCCCATCCTCGTGACCTCTCCTCGTGAGTATTTATGGTCTATGTTCTGAGACATCTCTCCAAACCGACCTTTCTGGAATTTGACTATCAACAGGGACCATCTCTGCAGTGTGTCTGTGACACTTGAGCTCTAGACTGTCCTTTCGGGGTTACAGTTGACTCTTCTTCAAAGACTCTTATTACTCACCCACCACTATCACTCTGGAAACGCCTGAGCCACCCTCTGTGTGGTTATTTCTGCCTGTGTTGAACTAGGGGTAAGGGCACAGCTATGTGGAGGCCGCCATGCAGCGACACAGGAGACTCTGGGTGCCCCACAGCTCCTTCACTCTCCCAGCCTCGCCGGGCCTCTACTGGACCTGCTGCCTCAGGGTCTCCTGCCCATTCCCTGAGCCCCCAAGGAGAAGAGAGTGCTCTCTGTCCACAGACCAGGTTCCGCCCACCTGTCAGCCCAGCAACTGCCTGGCTCAGCAGCAGTGCAGCCAGAGGCAAGACAGAGGGGAACAGGCCCAGGAAGTCATGAACCCTCCAAAATCTAAAATTAATTTTTTTTTTTTGAGACAGGGTCACGCTCTGTCACCCAGGCTGAAGTGCAGCAGTGAGGTCACAGCTCACTGCAGCCTTGACCTCTCGGGCTCAAGCAATCCTCCCAGCTCACCCTCCCAAGTAGCTGGGACTATGGTGCACACCACCACACCCAGCAGATTTTTTTGTATTATTTGTAGAGATGGGGTTTCACCATGTTACCCAGTCTGGTCGTGAACTCAGCTTAAGCAATCTGCCCCCCTCAGCCTCCCAAAGTGTTGGGATTACAGACATCATACCTGGCCTAAAATTAATTTTTAATTACTCAAAAATAATATTGTCTCCTTAAGTGAACATGAATTTAAAAATACTTTAGAGAAAAATGTTATGTTAAAAGTACAGTTAACCCTCACTATCTGTGGGAGATGTGTTCCAGGACCCCCCAGATACTAAAATCCACAGATGTTCAAGTCCCTGGTGTAGTGTTTGCATATAGTCTACCCACATCCTCCTGTATGCTTTAAATCATCTCTAGGCTACTTATAATACCTAATACAAGGTAAATGCTATGGTAATAATTGTTATACTATATTGTCTATATACTATATCGTCTATATTGTTATACTATACTAATAGTTGTTATACTATATACTATATTGTTTATACTATACTGTTATATTATATTAGGGAATAATGACAAGGAAAAGTCTGTTCATATTCAGTACAGGCACAACCATCCATTTTTGTCCCAAGTATTGTCAAACTGTGGTTGGTTGGATTTACGAACATGGAACCCATGGATACGGAGGGCCAAGTGTTCTCATTTACCAGGTAGTAAAGAGCTACTTACACTGACCTAAGTCTAGACTGGCAACAAGAATGACTCTTTATCGTTATCCTGTAACAGATAAGGTAACTGAGGCAGAAGTGGTAAAGCAAACTGCCCATGACCACTCAGCTGGGAAGGGCAGTCTGGGTTTAAACCCAGGCCATTTTTCTCCTGCTACTAGAACACTACTGCAACACTAAAAAGATATTCCACATACTTCAAATTTACTCATTCTTCTATTACCTGAAGCAAGAATTGAACACACTATGTAAACCAGAGAAATAAGAACTACTAAAGAACAAATGAAGAAAACAAAATGAAGGAATTTTAAAGTTGGAAGGGACAGTGACAGAAAGCTTAGACAAAAAGCTCCCTGGGCCAGGGTTCTCCTGATGTGTAACAAGACACACAGACCAGACCATGTGCAAGTCCCCTCAGCACCAACGTCTGTAAAATGTGTCAAACACGAGGACTCAAAACTTCGCCACCTTTCCTTCCGTCTATGTCAGGTTAGGATCACATGTTGGTGATCACAGCCACAAGAAACACAGCAGAATCAATTTTCTGAGAAAAACCATAAGATAAAAAGACAGTGTCTGTATTTATGAAAGGGTGGTTTTATACATGAGTACTTTTAAATTATCCACACCAAGTTCACTGGGTATGGATGAAGGAAGCATACCACTAAATAAGCTATAAAAAGCACCCAGCCTCAAATTCGTTTAAAAAAAAGACTGTTAAAATTAAAGCAGAATAAAATGAATTGATATTCATTTATCAATACCTGATAACAAAAGAGAGGCCGTTTTCAGGGAGTACTCTTTCCCTTCAAGGTTTAATGTTGGCACCTACATTATTTTACTATTAACGTTGCCTGCAAGTAGAGGCACAATTAATATTGGCAAGTAATTTGCTTGTAATATGATTAGTGGGGAAAACTCATGAGGTAACACAAACCTTAAGAAATATATTATTTATATTTGTAATTTATTTCAAATTACAAATTTATTACTATCTTGATACAATTTATGAAAGCAATAAATTTAACATACTTGACATTTAAATGCACCAGTGCATGGGCAAATGCATGTTGTCTCTCCTCAGAAAATGTCCAGTTTACAATATGCTACACAGGATGAGGCAATTAAAATGCAATGAGATGCCGATTTTTATTTAGCACCCAAAAGACCAGTCAACAGAATACTAGCCCTGAAAACTAGATTAGTTGTTAAGAAAACATGCACTTTTAAATCAAGCTCCACTGCCTAAAATATTAATTGGAGCAAGGGGTTCCCAGATTCTTAAAGATGTTTACTTGCTTTAATGTCTCTAGTCCAACGTTAAATCAATAATATTTTAAAATACAGTCTTAAATCTTAATTGTTTATCTTCCGTTAGATTGATTTTTCTTGTTTCATCAATTTGTCAGATTGATTTTTTTAGACACTGCTTTTTCTATAGTTTGCTTCTTGCATATTTAAGTAAGAACCCAATATTTCACAGTCCTGACCTATTTATTTTCTAGGATGTTTCCTTCTTAAACGGAGGAGCTCTTTTTTTCATCTGTGTATCAGCTTAGTAGAGAGGAAGGCATGCAGGTGAATAATGGAGAAACAAAACGCTCCATCCCCAGTGTTCTGTTCATGTCCTTTTCCACATTGTAAGTTCTGAATTTCTCAGGTCTTTTCTTCTCTCAATGTAACTAACATAATTCAAGTAGTTAGCCTGAAACTAAGTATAAGTGGAAATGGAAGGCATTCCTAGTAAGAAACCAATGTTCCTCTTCCCTTTCATCTTCAGAATAGTATACACTATTCTATATCCAAATAAGCCTTCCTTGGCAACATTATTTCTTTTTTTCTTTTTTCTTTTTTTTCTTTTGAGATGGAGTTTCACTCTTAATGCCCAGGCTGGAGTGCAATGGCTCGATTTGGGCTCATCGCAACCTCTGCCTTCCGGGTTCAAGTGATTCTCCTGCCTCAGCCTCCCAAGTAGCTGAGATTACAGGCATGTGCCACCATACCCAGCTAATTTTTGTACTTTTAGTAGAGACGGGGTTTCTCCATGTTGGTCAGGCTGGTCTTGAACTCCCGACCTCAGGTGATCCGCCTGCCTCAGCCTCCCAAAGTGCTGCGATTACAGGCATAAGCCATTGTGCCTGGCCAACATTATTTCTAATAAAGAAAAATGCTTGGACTTTTGAGGTTGTTACTACATCCTGTGAAAACAATTTAAAATTCTTACAGTTGGTAATTCTGGTCATCTTGTTTAATATTTGTGCCTGATGAACCATTTACATCATTGCCACTTATTTTCTGAAATGCACAAGTGCTCCTCTGTCATCCCCAAATCAGACCACTGCCCTAAAAACAAGCTCCTAAGGCCAATAGTCTATTGGGTTTCCTCTTCTTCTTCTTCTTTTTTTTTTTTTTTTTTTTTTTTTTTTGAGACGGGGTCTCACTCTGTCACCCAGGCTGGAATGCAGTGACGTGATCTCGGCTCACTGCAGCCTCAACCTCCTGGGCTCAAGCAATCCTCCCACCTCAGCCTCTTGAGTAGCTGGGAACACAGGTGCGTGCCACAACGTCCAACTAATTTCTGTATTTTTTGTAGAGACAGGGTTTTGCCACATTGCCCAGGCTGGTTGCAAACTCCTAGACTCAAGCAATTCACCTGCCTTGGCCTCCCAAAGTGCTGGGATTACAGCTGTAAGCCACCGCACCTGGCCTGTGACTGCATTTTATGACAATTAATTCAGTGGTACACATATTATTTACATTCTTTTCCATATGTATATCTCAATGAGTAAATTCTATTCTACTAAAATCAATAAACAAAAACCACAAGCCATTTTGTTAATAAATTTAAACATCTAGACCAATGCAAGAAATTGTAAATTACCAAAATTTATTCAGGCAGTAACAGGAAATCAGACCCAACTACTAACATAGAAGAAATAGGGAAAAGTCATCCCAGATTTCTGGGGGTATGTGGTTCCATAGCATCAGATGTGATTTAAACTGCTCCACAACACTGAAAAGGGAGAAGTTACCAACTAATACTGAGAGCAAAACTGAAAAAACAAAAACAAAACACTACAAAACAAAACAACCAACAACCATTTAATCTTATTTCAAACCTAATGCAAACATTCTCAAATAAAATATTAGCAAACAATTCAAAAATGCGGCTGTTTTGATAGAACGAAATATCCAAGGCCTGTGAGACAACTGTAAAAGGTGTTAACATGTATAATAAGAATTTCAGAAGAGAGAAAGGAACAGAAGAAATATTCAGGCAATAATAACTGAGAATTTATCCAGGAAGCTCATAGAATACTGAATAGAATAAATGCCAAAAAAAAGAAAACTACACCTAGGCATATCATATTCAACCTACAGAAAAATCAAACAAAGAAAAAGTATTGAAAGAAACCAGATAGGGAAAAATACACCTTATCTACTGAGGAGCAAAAAAGAATTATATCCTATTTCTCAGAGACTACACGAGCCAAGAAGAGAGTATAGCGAAATGTTTAAAGTACAGAGAGTGGCCGGGCACGGGGAGTAATCCCAGCAATTTGGCAGGCTGAGGCGAGTAGATCACTTGAGATCAAGAATTCGAGACCAGCCTGGGCAACATGGTGAAGCCCTGTCTCCACTAATACAAAAATGAGCTGGGTGTGGTAGCGATGTGCCTGTATACCAGCTACTCAGCAGGCTGAGGTACAAGAATCGTTTGAACTTAGGAGGCGGAGGTTGCAGTGAACTGAGATCACACCACTGCGTTCCACCCTAGGCAACAGAGCAAGACTCTGTCTCAAAAAATAATAATAATAAATTAAATAAAGTACAGAGAGAAAAAAATTCATCAACCTAGAATTATAAACTACATAACATTATCCCTGCAAAGAAATAAAGTAGAAGTAAAAGACTCTCTGACAAACCAAAATTAAGAGAATTAGTTGCCAGTAGACATGCCTTGAAAGAAGCATTAAAAGAAGTTCTCTGGAGGGAAGGAAAAGAATATAGGTCAGAATTTGGATCAACACAAACAAAGGAGAAGCATCAAAGAAGGAGTAAGTGAAGGTAAATAAAAACTTTTATTTTTCCTATTCTTAAATGACCTAAGATGTAGTTTGTTCAAAATAATAAGAGCAACAATATATTCAATTATGTATGCTTATGTCTGCTTATACCTTAGCAAAATGAATGACAGCAATGATACAAGGAACGAGAGGCAAGGATTAGGATTATTTTGTTATTATAGGGTGCTCACCCTACCTGCAAAGTGGTATAGTGTCATCTGAAAGCAAACGTGGATTAGTTATAAATGAAAACTCCAACTCTAAAGCAACCACTAAGAAAGATACAAACAAATAAAAATTCCAACTCTAAAGAAACCACTAAGAAAGGTTTAACAAAAAAAAGTATAACTGATATGCTAGGAAAGAAAACAGCATCATAAAATGTTCAGTTAAAACCACAAAAGACAGAAAAGGAGTGGAAGACAGAAATAGGAACAAATAACAAAGGGAACAAATAGAAGACAATAACAAATATGGTGGATATTAATCCAACTATATCAATAATCACTTTGAATATGGTACATATGCACCAATTTTAAGACAGATTGTCAGAGAAGATCAAAAAACATGACCCATTTATATACTGTCTATAAAAAACCACTTTAAATATAAAGACACATATAGATAAAAATTACATTAGCTGGGTCTGGTGGTGTGTGCCTGCAGTCCTAGCCAACTGGGACTGAGGCAGAAGGATAGATTGAGTCCAGGAGTCCAGGAGTTAGAGCCCAGCCTGGGCAACATAGCAAGTCCTCATATCTTGGAAAAAAAAAAAAAAAAAAAGGAAATGAATGGAAAAAGATATACCATGCTTATTCTAATCAAAACAAAGCAGGAGTAGTAGTATTAATTTCAGGCAGAGCATAATTCACAGTAAGAAGAATTATCAGAGATAAAGAAGAGCATTACATAATGAAAAGATGGTAACAATCATCAATGTGTGGACCTAACAACAGAGCATCAAACTGTGTGAGGCAAAAACTGACAGAACTGCAAAAAGTAATAGATAAGTCAGTTATTATAGCTGGAGACTATAACACCCTCTATCAGATTCAACAGGTAGAAAATTAGGAAGGACGTAGTTCAACCCAAAAACATTGTCAATTGGATATAATGGACGTCTACAGACTACTTCCTCCAGCAACAGTAGAATACACATTCTCCTCATGCTCACATGGAACACTCACCAAGAGAGAGCACATTCTGAGCCATAAGACACACCTTCACGAACTTAAAAGAACAGAAACAATACAATGTCTGCTCTCAGGCTACAATAGAATTAAAACAGAAATCAATAACAGAAAGCTGGAAAAATCCCCAAACACTTGGAGATTAAACCACGCAACTAAATAGGTCAAAGAGGAAATCACAAGAGAAATTTAAAAATATTTTGAACTAAATAAAAATGACAGCACAGTTTATCAAAAATTTGTGAGATGCATAAAAGGAAAGCAAGAATGATGGAAAGGCCAAACATGGTGGCTCACACCGGTAATCTCAGAACGTTAGGAGGCCGCAGGAGGCTTGTTTGAGCCCAGGAGTTCAAGGACAGCTTGGGCAAACATAGTGAGACCCCATCTCTGCAAAAAAATTTTTTTCATCAGCTGTGCATGGTGGCACACTTCTGTAGTTCTAGCTACTTGGGAGGCTGAGATGGGAGAATCGCTGGAGCCTGGGAGGTTAAAGCTGTGATCGTGCCACTACACTCCAGCCTGGGTGACAAAGCAAGACTCCATCTCAAAACAAAAAACAAAACAAAATAAAAACTGATGGGAAGAAAAAGGACAAAAAGATAAATAGAAAAAAAAGTTTTTTAATGCGGAATGAAGCAGTGCTTACAGGAAAATTTATAGCACTGAAAGTACATATTAGAAAAGAAGAAAAATCTAAAATCAATCATCTAAACTTCCACCTTCGGAAAACAGAAAAAGAAGAGCAAATTAAAAACTAAGTAAGAAAAACAGAAACACTAAAATCTAGAGCATAAATTAATATACTTGAAAATAAGAAATCAACAGAAAAAATAAACAAAACCAAAAGCTAGTTCTTTGAAAATATCAGTAAAAATTGATAAACCTCTAGCCAGGCTAACTAAGCTCTTCAGCTTCCAGAGTAGCTGGGATTACAGAAGCGTGCCACCACACCTGGCTAATTATTTTATTTTTATTTTTTATTTTTATGTATTTTTTTCAAGACGCACTCTTGTTCTGTTGCCCAGGCTAGAGTGCAGTGGCGCAATCTCAGCTCACTGCAACCTCCACCTCCCAGGCTCAAGCAATTCTTCTGCTTCAGCCTCCCAAGTAGCTGGAATTACAGGCACCTGCCACCACGCCCAGCTAATTTTTGTAATTTTTAATAGAGACAGGGTTTCACCATGTTGGTCAGGCTGGTCTTGAACTCCCAACCTCAGGTGATCCACCCACCTCAGCCTCCCAAAGAGCTGGGATTATAGGCCTAATTTTTGTATTTTTAGTAGAGACAGGGTTTTACCATGTTGGCCAGGCTGGTCTCAAACTCCTAGCCTCCTGAGATCCGCCTGCCTTGGCCTCCCAAAGTGCTGGGACTATAGGCATGAGTCACCGTGCCCAGCCTAATTTTTGTATTTTTAGTAGAGATGGGGTTTTACCATGTTGGCCAGGCTGGTCTCGAACTCCTGGATTACAGGCGTGAGTTACTGCGCCCAGCCTACAAACCAAATTTTCTAGTGAAGTGAGCATTAAGTGTATTGTGTCTATAGAACAAGCCAACAGTCTATAAAAAGCCACGCTTTGGAAGTTTATTCACAAATTAGGAGTTTCTGATTTGGAAAACCTTTCTCCAGAGGAAGTAGCTATGGAGAGTGGTTTGTTTCCCCGGCAAAGGTGAATTTCCTAGTGCTGAGCTTTACAATGCTTCACCTATTTAGCTCATAAAATAGCAAGAAAAAATTCTCTGTGGTTGATCTAAAAGTCAAACACAATTCAAAACCGAGTCTATAGTAAAATGCAGAGCATACCAAACAGCACACAGCAGCAAAAACACCCAGCTGCAAAGCAGCCCTACGAATACACTGGTAGCCTGCAGGCTGTGCGTAGCAATGGGCTGTCCAGCAAGGGGGAAATTACACACATCTCAGAGGCTCTGGAGGGACCGCACACCCCCATGTGGGTATTTGTCCGCTAGGTGTCTATCCTTGGGAAACGCCCATGGTTTTCAATAATGCAGCAACCACCAAAAATAATGTCTGATTTTAAAACCAAATAAAATAAGTTTGTATGCCCTCACTTTTCTACAGTAGAATTTTGCAAATGACAGTTTTGTTTTGTTTTGTTTTTGAAGACAGAATTAGTAAGTAAATTAAACGTAAGCTAAAGGTCTTTGCCAACAGAAACATTTCTCTCCTTACAGTCCCCAGTCTCTTAACCACCTGGGTGTAAGTAGCAGAAATGAAAACACAACCTCATGCAGATCCAAAGAAGAATGAGCAGTTTTAGATGATCACATCTGGTGAATATCTCTGCTTTACCTTTCAATGCTATCCTCTTCCAAAGTAATTTCCATGAATGTCTTTAGTTTTCTGTGAACAGTGGCAGCAACCTCCCTCACTTTTGAGCTTTTATGTTTACCTGGGAAAATTATATTAAAAGACAGAAAAGACTTTAACATCACTACACAAAGACAAACACTCTGGTACACATGTGGTACAACTTCCCTAAGCTGGGCCTCCCTATCCTTCCCTTTGAGGTAACCTACATACTGACCCGCGGAATAGTAATTCTCCCTTCTTTAGGGATGTTGTAAAGATCAAACAAACGTTTACTGGGAAGAAGACTTCAAACGGACCTCACCCCATGAAGCCATGAGAGGAAGGATTATGTCCATGCCAGCAAACCAATCCTGTTTTAGTCCTTCCCCTGTTTATCGCAGGTAGTTAAGGATGTATTAAGGGCAAGGCACTTGGCAGCATCCAACATCCATCCTCAACATCCTCCTGGTGGTGATCTCAATGCAGGGGAGTCCCTGAGGGAAGTCTTTTCTTATGCCCAACCTGGGTCAAACTAGTTAAGGAGTATTCTTATCAATCTGCAGATATCCTATCCATTTAGGCTTACAGGGAGAGTTTGTTTCAATAGAAGCACTCCCTATCTACAATGTATCATCTCTGAAAATAATTTCAACGTTAGTAAAACTGAGCAAATAATACAGAAAGGTAAAGGCAGTCACCCTGCAGGGATGTTACTACATTTTATACTGAGCTAAGCATCTTATACATATCTCCAATTATTTTCCCAGTACTACTTGAACTGGTTGGGATACTCAGAATAGGCAAGGCTAAGGCTTACGAGAAATAGTAGATAGGTCAAATATTAACACCAAAATATCCGTCATCAACCAAAATAAATTCAGATTTTAAGATACACGTAACACATCAAATCAACAGAAATTCAATGCTGAGGCACAGAGAGGAACACTTAAATGGACCTAGTGGCAACAGGTGAAAATGAACAGGACCTCCACCACTGAAGAGTGAGCAAGCTGATATAAAAACAGATGCAGGGTGGGCTAAGGAGAGGAAGCCCAGGTGGACAGCACTGTGTCCAGCACATGAGAAGGCAGGGAGTGGAAAGGCTGGGGGACACCTGAGCTGACCAGGAGTAGCCGAGTGCAGGGGCTGATCCCCAGAATCCCATGACAGCACCTGTGAGGTGCACCAGCCACCTTCCAGATGACGGACGGGAATGTAACCAACCTGCATTAATAACCAGGATAATATGCACAGCAGCCGTGAGGCACACAATGCCTTCAATATCATTAGAAGCCACACATGCCTTTAATTCATCCAAAAATGACCTGCAAAAAAATCAACAAACATCAAAATTACTGTATCATATAGACCCTAATACATTATAGCAGAAGAAGTACAGCCAAGGTTCAACCACAACCACAAACCCCAGTTTGCAGGGGACATGGGAAGGTGACTGAACTCACCCCATGCTTTTCATGGAGAGTGTGCCAGATTGTACAGTGAGATATTAAAACCAGAGGATGCTGCTGGGAACAGGGATGCTGTGCTGAGTGAAAAAGGCTACTCTGTATACCCTCAATGCACACAAAAAAGATTTAATATGTTGTTGAAAGATGACTCATAGCTGCTAAAGATGGTGCTTTTAAGTTTTCATTGAATGTATCTGCTATTAAAATTCGACAGGTACCAGACATCTGCAAAGCAATTCCCTCTGTAACCTGTCAGCCCTGCATGCACCACAGCAAACCCTGTAATTCTGATCAAGCGACATATGGACTGGAAAATGAGTAGCAGCTGCGTATTCAACGAAAATGGCACCGGTATTTAACCTTGTCAAGTGTTTTGAAAGCACACTTGGTAAGAAGTATTTTACTAAACATTAACATTCTATATTCTCCCTTAACTGAATTTAAGTTATGAGAAGCATAACTAACCAGAGACTATTTAGATGAATATTCTTTACAGAAAGTTAGAATTTTTCTCTGTGTAAGTTTAATGTAAATATTTCTAATTACTGATAAAATGGAGAAAAAATTATATGAAACATTTTTCTCACAGAAAAGAATGTAGCTTTGAAAAACTTGAGTGTAAAAGGAATAGAACAAAAGCTGCTGAGAGCTTACAGCCACGATGAGCGTTTCAGGACAGTAAAGAGAAAGTGATTACCTGACCACATTCGAAGACTTTATTATTATTCCTATTAAACACCTTGAAAATGGTGGAAGATCAGAAAGATGCTCTGGAGGGGTAAGCTCTTCCACGTCAGAAACCTAAAAAAGTTCCAAATCAGCAAGTTGTAAACAGAGACTAGGCTACTCACTTGTAAATTACATTGCTTTGGGTTTTCTTCAACACCTAAGAAAAACTTTCTAGAAATTCAAAAGAATTATTTTTATTAACTGTTGAAATGTCTACAATAATTATGAATAATCTATTATTATAAACATAAGTGTGCTGGGCATGGTGGTTCACACCTGTAATCCCAGCGCTCTGGGAGGCTGAGGCAAGAGGATTGCTTGAGGTCAGGAGTTCAAGATCAGGCTAGTCAACATGACAAGACCCTGCCTCTCTAACAAAATTTTAAAATTAGCTGGGCATGGTGGTGCATACCTGTAGTCCCAGCTACTTGGGAGACTGAGGCAAGAGGATCACTTCAGCCCAGGAATTTGAGGCTGTAGTGAGCCATGTATCATGGCACTCCAGCCTGGGTGACAGAGCGAGATCCTGTCTCAATATGACAAAAAAAAAAAAAAGATAAACGAAAGTGTTTATTCAGTGAGACAAAAATAAAGAAAAACAGACATATTACTCAATGAGTCTTTCATCAAAAAGTCTTTATCTTGTTATCATCTACTGTAAATAATGTGCTTTTATGCTAAATAAATTTAACATTGTACTCCTGTCTAAATCGGCGTTTCTCAATCTCAGCACTACTGACCTGACCAGCTCGTTCTTTGGGGGATTGGGAGGCTGTGCTAGGTGCTGTTGGAGGCTGAACAGCATCCCTGGCCTCCACCCACTCAATGCCTGGGGCACGTTGCCCACCCCCTCACCCAGTTGTGCCAAACAAAAATGTTCCTACACATCACAGTGTCCCCTGCAGGGCAGAAGCCCACAGTGAAGTACTGCGAGTTTAGAGCCACGAGGGCACCTGCCTGGACCTGTGCTCTTAATTATCAGCCTTGTGAGCTTCGATGAGCCTTTCACCATGAATTCCACATGCTCCTCAGAAAGTCCACGTGCAGGATTCCTGCTCCAGGTGGAAACTTATGCCTTGGTTTTCCACCTGTAATAGCTGAGACATGAATATGCCTATCCTACCCCTGTATCTCTCCACCACTGTGTTAGGCCCGATTCTTGGCTATCTTAGGAGATTTCATTTAGGCATGACTAAACAACACTGCTTTTTTTTTTTAAGAGACATAGTCTCACTCTGTTGCCTAGGCTGGAGTGCAGTGGCACAATCACAAATCATAGCTCACTGCAGCCTTGAACTCCTGCCTCAGTCTCCCGAGCAGCCAAAACTACAGGCGTGTACCACCATGCCCAGCTAATTTTTAAATATTTTTTAATAGAGGCAGGGTCTCACCATGTTGCCTAGGTTGGCCTCGAACTCCTGGCCTCAAGCAATTCTCCTGCCTAGGCCTCCCAAAGTGTTGGGATTATGGTGTGAGCTACCGTGCCTGGCCTAGACAGCACTTCCAATAAGTCTTCCCACACTTCCTCTGCCAGGATTATAATACAAATTTGAATATTTAAGTCAATCATCACTATACATCAAATAGCACTGTTTCTCATTAAAATACTTTACATCTTAAAGTGATTGTTGTAAATGCATTTCTTAAACAGTGAGACAAAAGACTATTGACAGATTAAAATAAAAATAATAACAACAGCATAAGGGATAGGAGAACACAACTGCAGATTCCTACCATGCAATGGACAAGCATAATTTCTGAAGGTACTGAGATAAGTTAAACATGCGTGCTGAGATCTCTAGAGAAATCACTAAAAAAAAAAATTACACAAAAGATAATATAAAGTCAACAGAGATAAAATGGCGTAGTAAAAACACTTAATTCATCATAAAAGTGACAGGAAAGAAAAAAAAACAGAAAGACTAACAGAACAGACAGACTGATAGAAAAGAAACTTAACATTAACTTAAACCCAAACCTATCAATAAATTCATTAAAGTCAAATGGACTAAAAAAAAAAAAAAGAATGGACTATAACCACGCCAAATAAAAGTCAGAGGCTGTTGGACTAGATGTTTTAAACCCCACCCATGTGGGGGTGGGGTTTTAAAAGATATGCTATGCAAACACAAAGCACAAGAAAGCTGATTTGGCTGTGAAAATATCAAAGTAGACTTCATGAGGAGTCAGAGCCAGAGATATTCCACAATAATAGGCGTCAATTCATCAAAAAGAAAAAGCTCCCAAATACAAGAAAATACATGAAAAGAAAATTGACAGAACAAATGAAAAAAGAGACAAACCCACAATCACATATAAAATAAGTAGACAAAATCAGTAAGGAAATACAACAGCTGTCAGCAAACTTTATCTGTAAAGTAACAAAATAGTAAATATTTAAATAATATAGTAAATATTTTCACCTTTGTGGGCAGAGTTGCAATGGTCTCTGTCATAATTACTCAACTCTGCACAAAAGTAGCCAGAAAAAGCACGGCAAATGGGCACAGCTATGTTCCAATAAGACTTTATTGATAAAAAACAGATGGTGAGCCAGATGTGACTCACAGGTCAAACATTTTTTTTTATCATTTTTAGCTACATAGCTCACCGGAATAAACAAATCCTAGTTTTTATTCTATTGTGTAATCTAGTAATTACTTTCCAAACCAAAATGATCTCCCTTCAAGCTTTAAGGAAGGCCTTAAATTCTATTTGATGTTTTAGAATTTAATTAACATCTTTTTATTAGTCATGATTTTATATTATAAAATTTATGATTCACGTAAATATTAAAAATGCATATAATTCAATGACCTTCCCTGTCAGATTTTATCTTTTCATACAGAGAAGGTTTTTTCTTTATATGAAAACATGATTTTTTACTATTTTCTTAAGAGGTAAAGAGGAAAACAACACCCTGAATATTCCATGTGGGAAAACACCACTTTTTGTTTTGGCTTGAATTATCATCCTGATTATAACATCCTTTAACCAAATAGACTAATAACTTCTGTATTAATAATCATCTTCAATTCATCTACAGCTACCGGTAGGAAAATAAGATAGTCAGTAATAATGAATAAATTGTCTGTTTAAACTGATATTAGCTACATTTTTTTTTCTTTGAGACGGAGTCTCGCCCTGTTGCCCAGGCTGGAGTCCAATGGCGTGATCTCAGCTCACTGCAACCTCCGCCTCCCGGGTTCAAGACTGCCTCAGCCTCCCGAGCAGCTGGGATTACAGGTGCGAGCCACCATGCCCAGCTAATTTTTTGTATCTTTAGTAGAGACAGAGTTTCATCATGTTGGCCAGGCTGGTCTCAAACTCCTGACCTCATGATCCACCTGCCTCCACCTCCCAAAGTGCTGGGATTACAGGCATGAGCCACTGCGCCCAGTCTAAACTGACATTAGAAGGTTGAATATCCTAGCTTAGAAATGAAAAAAAGGTGGGGGAGGCTAATAATATAACATGCAAAGATATGTGAACTATTCCACAAAAGCAGTCCTAGAGTAGTCTTGTATTCTGCTCACCACTGATTACAACTACTTCTATCCTTTTAGAAGGGAAAATAACCTTAAGAAACTTATCAACTCATTTAAATCTCCTGAATGTAGCATAAAAGCATGTTCAAATGTAAGGACTATATTTCTGTTTTAATCAAGAGTGATAATATCCTTGGTATATGTTTCACAATAGTCACATGAGTCTAAAATACTAACTAGCTATCAGACTCTGAGGTGTAGCTGCTAGGAAAGTGCACCACTCACTCAAGTTTGAAAATTCTTAAAAAATACTTTGAGAAATGTAGAGAATGTACTGCTAGTAGAAACACCATCTTGTGTCATCAATAAGAGGCGCAGCAGTTTCAGGATTAAAGCACTTCACCTTCCGTAGCTGGTGACTTATCTCAACCACAGGCCCAGCGATCAGAGTAGAAAGTACACCCCGGTGCACAGGGGTGTCTGTGTGCCAAGACTGAACAGCAGTAATGAACTCATGAAGAGGCCTCTGAACAGAATAAAGCAGCTACAAGAAAACACATACATCACTTTTAATGACTAAAAACCATGGTTTTGAAAAAAACAAAAAAACACTTTAAAATAAGCATTCTTACTATCCTCCCCCAGGACTCAAGGAGTCACTGATCTTGTTTGCCTGCTACCAGTGCCCACTACATTCCACTCCCAGGCTGACTCAAACCTCCTATGCACCACGGCCAGAAGATGATAGACGGGACCAAAGCCCACTGGGAACTGCCCTGATGATATTCTTTCCCCAAAGCCAAGAAAAACCCTCAGGAATAAGGAGGGAGAGAGGCAAAACATCAATGACATTAAAATAAGGCATCAGCTATGAGGCAATGTATTCTGACTAAAGCTACACAGGTTTGATGGGAAACCTAAAGGTTTTGGCACAAATTACATAAAAGATCACAGACACTTGAAACAAATTCATCAAAAACAGGAACACTTCAAATTAATTCAAATTGAACTAGACTAGAAAAAGTATGGCCAACAACCTTCAATGACCTCTATCAGCAAAGGACACTGAGTCTTCAATATTTCATAAATAGCCTCCCATTTAAGCATTTTTTAAAGTCTTCATTAAAAAATAATAGCTTATTGATATTTTTAAGCTACTACCTAGAGAAAGTAATGGCTCTCTCTGATAACAACATCACGTGGTACGAGAACTGACATGACATTGTTTTTAGGATGAAGCAAATCTGGCAGACAGGTTTTTATATGAAGTGCTTATACAACAATCTCACTTCACATCAGCTTTCAACCAGCAAAGGGAAGCCACGGGCCCCTTCAAGGTCTGTGACTCGTTTCCAACCTGGAGAAGGTTAACATAGGACAGGGAGGTAACTCATGACAGAAATTAGCATTTCACCTGGCAAGATGTCTGTCACTCTACAAGTATCAAAATTAGCATCTTTCAAAAGAAAGGTATATTTTATTTGGAAAACTCTGTGAAATTAACAATTATGCGCTCAGAACCCAGAGCAATCAGTCCTCTGCTTCCTGTCCCGCCGTCTGGTCAACCTGAACTCTTGGGATCCTGTTCTAAGACCATTGGGTAGAATCTAACAGCTGGAGCTCCCGCCCTTCCTGCCTCCAGCCCATGCACAGGGGTCACCATCTCCCTCTCAGTGTATCCACCACGGGGGACTCCCACACGGACTCCATCTCTCTAAGTGCACCTCGCCAGCAGGGACCTCCCACACAACACTGCACGTCACCCGAACGTGAACAGCACAGCCAGGGCTGACGCATCTGTGTAGGTGTACCCAGCCCTGAAAAGCCCATCTAGCGAACCCCGTCCTGGGGAGGTCTGAGTACCCGCAGGCCTTCTTCCGGCTGCTTCCTGAAGCTCCGTGCAATACATTCCAACATTTTCTGAAATACTTTCTGGACTGTGTCCAACAGCATTGCAACTTCTTCATCTGAATCTGTTTTCTGAATCAAGGAACTTCCAGTTATCTCTTTCAGAATGTCAAGAAGTAATGAAACATAAAAAAATCCCTTCGCTAGAAAGAAAATTGGAATATATCAGTTTTCTAATCACACAAGTTTGTTGAAATCATTACACATTTCTCACTTAACACATGTATATAATGGTAACAAAAAAGAGATTATTACACTTTGGTATTTGGTGAGCCAATACCAAAAGCCAGGTTGACCAGGTTAACCTAAATTCTAACCAAAATAAATAAATAAGTATGACGTTTGTCCAATTTAAGTTAAAACTGATATCTTCAATAACAGTAATAGTGTATTAGTCACTAAACTAAAAATTGTGTTCATTGCACATGTGAACATACAGAAGTTCAGCAGTGTGGCTCCAACACCTGAATTAGAGAACAGTGTTGTTGGTTCTGTTTTATTTTTAGAGAACAGATATACCTATACAATGAAACTGGCTACACTGGAGATCTAGAATTCTAGTTATAATTAGCTCCTCCAAAAAGTAAATTTTTTAAATAATAAAAGTAGATTTGGTCCTTACGGGAAAATAATTCCTAAATGATAAGTGAAGTTTAAAAAATAAATAATTTTGACTGTTGCAATCATTAAGCTTAAGTATAAAATGCTGTTTTCACAACAGAAGTGAATTATAAAGAATTAAACAGGCTGGGTATGGTGGCTCACGCCTGTAATCCCAGCATCTTGAAAGGCCAAGGTGGGTGGATCACTTGAGTTTGAGACCAGCCTGGCCAAGACAGTGAAACCTCACCTCTACTAAAAATACAAAAATTAGCCAGGCACGGTGGTGGGCACCTGTAATCCCAGCTACTCGGGAGGCTGAGGCGTGAGAATTGCTTGAACCTAGAGGTGGAAGTTGCAGTGAGCCAAGGTCGTGCCACTGCACTCCACTCCAGCCTGGGCAACAGAGAAAGACTTGGTCTCAAAAAATAAAAATAAAAAATAAAAAAATAACAATAATAAACAAAAAAGCTGAAGCAAATAATATTGGTCTGTTTAATATTTACTCTTAAACTTTAGATCTGTTAAACAAATGATGGATGATTTTGCTTATAATTAAAGATTAACTAAGACACTGCCCAGTATCCTGGCTCCAGTGTTCTCCTAGCATCTACTTCAGTTGCAACGTCATGAAGACAGATACACTGGGGGTGTCCACACACACAGACCCCTCTGGAATCTGCCATGAAGATATTTAAGGCTATGGGAAAGAGACTACAGATGGATCCACTAGAAATTGGACTACCAACTTAATCTAATTTTCAAAACTTAATGTTGAATTTACTAAATGTTATCATTTTCAATCTCTTCTAGCAAATAACTAGGCTTAAAGAAATGTCAACATCAAATGTTGAGGCTTTTACAGATCTCAGTGAGAATCAAATGCAGCACTGGGATGTTGGGATACTACTTAAAAACCATCCAAAACAGGTTTACACAGCAGTCAGCTACACCACAGAAGCGGCTGGGGGGGAGGCTGGCCATTAGGGGTTAGGGAGTAGGGGCTAGGAGCTAGGGGCTAGGGGCTAGGGTTCAGGGGCCAGGGACCAGGGTCCCAGCTCAGCAGTACTCTTCTTTACCAGACTGTGATCAGAAGGCCAAGGAGATATGGAATGACCCCAGCTGCACTCCCCCTGGCCCCACACCCTTTCCCGTCATCATCTGATGTGACTCGAGGGCTGTCCTCTCACTCACTGTTGCCATGGGTCACCCTGTGCTAACCCTTTCCCTGTGGTAACAGCAACTTCCGGGGGTCCTGGTGGGGTACCACCCAATAATGCCTGACTCACGCCCCCATCCACAGGAGCACATGACCAGAGCACAGCAAAAAGGTGATGGTTTCCCACACAGATGCCAGGAAATAGCCACTAGCCCAATCCACAGGGAAAGTCAGCCTGGCAACGAAGCTGACCACAAGGACAGGCAGAATCCCAAGGACCCTGTCACAAACTCTGGATGTAGCCATGTCTGACACAGAAACACCTCTGAATTTCCGGGCTGCACCACCTAACAAATCCCTTTTTTGGGATATGCCAGGTTGCATTATAATCAGTCACTTAAAAGTGGGAGTTCTGAGCTACACAGTAAAGGAGGGAGGGAGGGAAGGACTGGTTCTGAGTATTTATTGCTCTAAAACAGCCCTGACTGTACCTGTTTGCATGATTCCAAGACTCCGCTGTAAGAGCTGCATCTGAAACTGATGGTCACCAAGGCCTACCATAACAACATCTTTACACACAGTCAGGTAGGTCTGTAAGAGACAGACACAGCTTAGCAACAAAGGCCATTTTAAAAAAGGGAGTAAATCCAGCCTCACAAAGCTTCTCCTGTCCATGTGCTAGTTATCTTATAAAGCAGATTTTTATAAAGATGTTTTATAAAGGAATTTTCATAAAGATACATTAATTCTTGTTTTTGTAAGAAATCTAGAGACATATTTTATGTAATTCCACAAACATAATCGAACACCTCTTATATGTAATGTATAAAATTACACTGAAAGTATGCAGTTTATGCTTTGCAAAAAGATAAACTAGAAAGTTAGATAAATGTCACTGTAAGTTTTTAAGAATAACACTGATGTCTAAAATTACCACTCTAAAGTAGAAAATGAAATCCTGAAACATAACAAACTTGGTAAAGAGAAAGGTTTCTGTGTCTTAAGACTTCTAACCTGGATAATTTGCTGATAAATGACCCTATGAAGCTTCAGGTAGTCTTCTTCTTGATCTTGAATAAAAGATAAAATTTTGCTTTCTAACCAAAAGCCAGTGTCTTCCAACATGGACAAATACACCTTTCCTTCTGAGCAGAACTGTCCAAAAACAAGAAGATAAATCAGTAACAAAAAGAGCACTGTGTATCATCCTAATAGAGGGCCAGGAGCAGGCGCACCTTGTGCTGAAGATGGATGCTCAGGCGACAGTGGAGACCAAAGGCTCGCAGGGCAGCCGCTTCACTGAAGCCACGAGGCTTCCCACCTGGTGTCTGCAGAAGTGACTCCAGATCTGCCTGTAATAGAAAAAACCCAAGGGCCACATGCTGACTGACAAGGCACCACCACACCCCGTACAGCAAGAACAATGGGAAGCACCTGATCCTCAGGCGAGCTGGAAAGACCCCCGCTCTGGTGAAGCCCAGTGTCTGCTGACTCTGCACCCGGACATGAGGTGCTGGGTGGCGTGGGAAAATGTACAGCCAGGTGAGCAGCCTCAGCTCACCATCCACAGCCCTTGCCCTACACGCAGCACCACCCGTCCCCTCCCTGCCTCATGACCAGGCCCCGTCCTCCACATCTGCCTGGCTCCACTCTGCTGGGGCTTTGCTTCTGGTACAGTCACACTTGAGGGCAGCGTAACAGGGTGTTCAGAGGGCTGGCTCCTGGAGGAGAGGAAGAGATGACGGCCTCCGTGGGACAGCTGGGAGCATGATGGGTTCCCAGGAAATGCTCTCCAAACATTCCCAGAAAAAACTGCCAAGGACTGCAGGGAGTGAGTGTCCACATGAAAGGGTATGTGACACATCTCCTGCAGAGGGTGTGTTCTGAGAAACTGGGGCCATCCTCCTGAGTCCTAGCGCCCTAGCAGGTGCAACACAAATGTGAGATTTCTGAACACGTGTCAACTGGGACTTGACTCCCAACCCTGCCCTGGCCAGGCTCCATGCCTTGTACCAACTGAATGAGGTGACATGATCACTCTCAATTCTGTTCCAGCCAGAACACTTGTATAGCACTGTAAATATGAAAGCTTCACACCTTGATGTGTCACCCCCACAATCATAGGAAACCACTCAACTCTCAGGGCACAGAGTTACCTTTGACGTTTCAAGGGCTTTCAAAAGATGGTTAAGTTTCTTCCGAGGAGCAGAGAGCAAGCACTCGCGGTTCTTTGGATGAGTCAGCAGATACTCAATGTAGACCAATGCCAATTCAGGTTTGACTGGGCGTGTGTCATGGATCTGCACCCTACCTTTAGAAGCTGTGTTGCTCTGAAAGAAGAGAGAGAGAAACTGATAATGAAAACACACGTCCCTACAAAAGCATATAATTTCTAATACAGTTATCCTCACTCACCTAATTTTAAGGAAACATGATGTCAACCTACCTTGGCCTGGGCATGCTCTGTGGGCAGCCAGTTGTCAACAAGCTCCAGAATGTGCCCCACCTGCCCCCAGGAGCAGAGGCAATCCAACAAAGTGCAGTAGCTCTTGTCCACAGCGCCCTCCTCCCGGCTTCTCAGCGTGGAAATCACACCACAGCTGAAAATGTCAGACGGAAAATCGGACCGAGTATTTCAACAGAGACTCCCCGACTTTGTCAAAAGGTGAGGAAAACCAAGAAGCTAAAATCTGACGGTGCATAAGCCCTTGTTATTATATTAGCACTTCCATGCTCTCCAATGCAGGAATAAATACAGTTTCCCACAATTGCTGCTCAGCTGCATCCCACCACAAGACTTGAGACCAGCTCTGGACGCTGAAGAAGCAGGGCACAGCAGCCACACAAAGCCCTCATCCTTCTGTTTCTGTGCCATCTGTCAGATTCTAGAGCAAGAGTTTCTACTTTTGAAGAACAATTTTTGTTTAGCATCAAAATATTCCTTTTTCTTCCATAAATGTGAATAAAAATAATTTTCACTGAGATAATCACCAACATTGTAGAGCTCTAATGAAAAATATTATGAGACACAAAAGCCACAAATGTAATTAAAAATTTTCTAGTACCCACATTTGAAAACACAAAGAGAAACAGGTAAAACTAATTTCAATAACATAATCTTATTTAATCCAATCTATCCAAAATCATTTTAACATGTAATCAATATTTCACACTCTTCTTTTTGCCTCAAGGCTGACTCCATATGTATTTTGTACTCACAGCACATCTCAGCTCAGACAGCCAAAGCCCAGGTGCTCAGAGCCACATGTGACCAATGGTGACCTTGTGCTCCAGAACCTCCCACACCAGGTGCTAAGAGTAACCCCAGACTTAAAGTGGAGTAACAGTTTCAGTTCCATGCAGTCTCTTCTTTTATCACATACCAACTTAGGGCCCATTGAAAATCACATCCTGATATTTTCCCTACCACAGGGAGAGGGAAGGGCAGAAGGAAGAGGCCACAGTGAGCTGAAAGCTAAATGTTACGGTCTGCTGACATGAATTAATAATTCAGCACAACAATGGACAGGATTCCTACTTTTCTACCATACCAGAAAACAGAGCAAATACCTGAATGGAGGGACAGCAGAGGCCGGCATAAAGGACATTAGCATGAATAAAGGGATCTTGCAGCGATCATCCTAAAAGCGAAAAAAGAAAAACAAAACAAAGCATATGTAAGCACTATAAATTCTGAAAGTCTCTCTATGTAAATTCCTGATAACTTACTACCAAAGCTGCTCAAGAAGAACCATGGCAGTCCTTTCCACATTCAAAGGGAAAACTTAAACCAGCCTCATGTTTGAGGGGCAGAGAAAATTACTTGGTGAGTGTTATGGAAGTTTTATATAACATTTTACTACTTTGCAAGTATTTATTAAGCACTTGCTATGTACCCAGTACCAATCTAGACCCTGGGAATATGCCAGTAAGCAGGATAAACAAAATCATATGCTGTCATGAATTGAATCTACTTTAAAAAACAACACTGATGAAATGAAAAAAAATTAACTCTATACACTTGGTATCCTGAACATAAATCTCAAAAGAAGGAAATTATTCAGAGAAAATGTTATAAAACAAAATCAGAATATCTTTAGGAAGACAGTATAGTTCAAGGGAAAATGCAGCGGGGCATAGTGGCTCATGCCTCTAATCCCAACGCTTTGTGAGCCTGAGGTGAGAGGACTGAGTGAGGTCAACAGTTAGAGGCTACAGTAAGCATTCACTACAGCCTGGGCAACAGGGCATTATATCTATTTAAAAAAAAAAAAAAAAAAAGGGCCAGACACAATGGCTCACCCCTGTAATCCCAGCACTTTGGGAGGCTGAGGCAGCTGGATCACCTGAGGTTAGGAGTTCGACAGCAGCCTGATCAACATGGTGAAACCCTGTCCCTACTGAAAATTCAAAATTAGCCAGGCATGGTGGCTCACGCCTGCTAATACCAGCTACTCGGAAGGCTGGGGCAGAAGAATCGCCTGAACCCAGGAGGCAGAGGCTGCAGTGAGCCGAGATTGTGCCACTGCACTCCAGCCTGGGCAACAAGAGCAAGACTCCATCTCAAAAAAAAAAAAAGAAGAAAAAAAAAAAGTAAGCTTTGAGGCTACTGAACCAAATCTAGACCCAATCAGATTCTGTAGCCCAACAGCCGACATAGCACAGAGGAGAGGAGTTAAGCTCTCAGAGTCAGTTTCTCCCTTTGCAAAACGAACACAGGACTGTTGGAAGAACCAAAGTGAACTACACCACATAGAATCCCAGTACAGTATTTAGAGTGTCCTCAGTGCTTAGTAAATTGCAGACAAATTATTATTACTAAAACAATAAGTAAAAGGGGGTACATCCACCCTTCCTCAAGAACACTCAATAAGAGATATTCTTGGCTGGGAGAATGAGGACATGGTGAATCCTAAAAAAATAATAATAATAATAATAATTTTCCTGAAAATACATATGAAACAGAAACAAACCAAAATCAAAATTTGATTAGGAATTAATTTGCATTCACAGTGACCCATCCTTACCCCCAACTAACAATATGGGAAGAAAATATCTTGTTAATGGCTGGGCATGGTGGCTCACGCCTGTAATCCCAGCACTTTGGGAGGCCGAGGCAGGCAGATCATGAGGTCAGGAGATCGAGACCACCCTGGCTAACACGGTGAAACCACGTCTCTACTAAAAATACAAAAATATTAGCCACGAATGGTGGTGAGTGCCTGTAGTCCCAGCTACTCGGGAGGCTGAGGCAGGAAAATGGCGTGAACCCGGGAGGCGGGGCTTGCAGCGAGCCAAGATCACTCCACTGCACTCCAGCCTGGGCGACAGAGCGAGAAAAAAAAAAAAAAAAAGAAAATATCTCGTTAATGTTACAAGTATACTGATAATGATGGCCAATTCCATCTGTGTGGCTCACCCATCATCTCTTTACTTAGAGAAGGAAGCAATTTTCCTTAGTGGTGGAGAGACTTCTTATATACATACTCAGAATTAACTGAATCCCAAGACCCTCTAAGGGTTTCAAATACCCCAAGGCCACAACTGCCCTGTCTGCCAACCTACCTGGTGTCCTATATGGGCTTTTGTTCATATTCTGAAATAATGCTGGTTTCTCAGTCCCAGGTCATTATTTCAGCTTTCTTTTTTTTTTTTTTTTTAAAAAAAGAGGCAGGGTCTCTGTTGCCAGGGCTGGAGTGAGTGCAGTAGTATGATCACAGTTCACTGTAGTCTCAAACTCTGGGCTCAAGCAATCCTGCCTCAGCCTCCTGCATAGCTGGGACCAAAAGGCACAGGCCATTAAGCCCAGCTAATTTTTTAAATTTTGTAGAGATGAGGTCTCACTATGTTGCCCAGGCTAGTCTCAAACTCCCAGCCTGAAGCAATCCTCCTGCTTTGGCCTCGAAAAGTGCTGGGATTACAGGTGTGAACCACCATGCCCAGCTAATGAGCTTTACCATTTACTGGTAAATTATGGTTTGGCTGTGTCCCCACCCAAATGTCCTCCTGAATTGTAGCTCCCATAATTCCCACGTGTTACGGGAGGGACACGGTGGTAGATAACTGAATCCTAGGGGTTCCCACCTGTTCCCATACTGTTCTTATGTTAGTAAGTCTCACGAGATCTGATGGCTCTCTAAGCGGTTTCCCTTTGTGCTTGGCTCTCATTTTCTCTCTGCCTGCCACCATGTAAGACGTGCCTTTTGCCTTCCGTCATGACTGTGAGGCCTCCCCAGCCATGTGGAACTGTGAGTCCATTAAACCTCTTTTTCTTCATAAATTACCCAGTCTCAGGTATGTCTTTATCAGTAGCATGAAAACAGACTAATACAATTTTGGCAACTAATACAATCTGCTTTCACGTCAGAGGCAGAATGAAGCTCAGAGCCTTGAGAGGGTTAGAAAAGCTACATGGTCCAAAGTCACATAAGTAGGTAGAAAAAGAGGCAAGAGTAACATTTAGGAAGAGAAATGTGGTTCATAAGACCTATGATCTTTCTATATTTAAACCACACTTTCTTCAGAGTTAAGAATATATTTGCATTTTTACATGCTGTTAGCCTATTTTTAAATTTAGTTTTGAAATATAAACTTCCTTCAGAAGTAAGAAGTCAAGGAATGAGAAGGTCCTGCATGCAAATAGAAATCACGCACAGAGAAGAGTGGAGGGGGTGGGAAGGGTTAGCTAAAGGATTCAAAATTGCAGTTAGATCAGAGGAGTAAGTTCAAAAGATCTATCCTATAACATGGTGACTCCAGTTAATAACAACACAATATATTCTTGAAAATCACCGCGAGCAGATTTTAAGCATTCTCGCCACAGAAATGGTAAGTATGTGAGGTGACACTGGCCAAATGGTAAGTATGTGAGGCTCGATTTGGCCATTCCACAATGTGTACATATTTCAAAACATCATGTTGAACACAATAAAGTATATACAATTTTTGTCAATTCAAAATAAATTTTTTTAAAAAAGAAATCACACACACAACTGTTTGCCCCAACAACACACACAACTCAAATACTTCAGGGACATATTTGCTTACTGGGTGCCTTCGGGTACCTAACTGCCCACAGAACTTGAGTACTACTGTACCTCCATGTTCACGAAATTCTTTCTTAAACCCCTGCAAATCAAATTAGATTCTGAAATAATGTCGCTGACCATCGGAGGCAGAAGAATCATGTGCTTACCCAAGACATTTCTCCGGGTGCTGAGGATATGGAAGCAGACAGAGACACAAGATCTCCACCCTCAAGAGGGGCAACAGAAAGAAACTATACTGCAAGGTAAACACTAATCCAACCCTCTCATTTTACAGATGAGAAAACAGACCCAGGGAGGTAAACATGTTTGAGAACTTTTGTTAAATTCTAAACAGACGTAACCTTAATATACCTTGCTTACAAGTATAGTTCAAGACTTACCTTAAATACTTTCAGATACTCTGGAAGCACAGAGGCAAACTTGTTAATCGTGTAAAGTTTGGCCTCTTTATTATTTTCCATACTTCTGTCAATACTTTTCCAGAGAATCACAATGATTTCTAGTAAACCTGCCATGCATGCAACATCGTTTACTGACAGTGTTTTGTCCAGAACCTAAGATAAAAATAATTTTATTGTGAAAGAATCTAATCATAGCAACTACTAAAAGGTAACAGCATCTCAGAATTAGAGCTCTAAAGCAAAAATGTAGAGAACATCGGTCTTACTTTCACGTCTTCTACTCTCCACTTTGGAATCTTCTAGGGAGGTAAATTTATTTTTAAATGCCCACCACGATATAAATTCCAAACTGACTCTACGTCCTTTAAAGAAACAGTTTACATGAAGAAAACTCCTCTAAAAAGGAAAACGTACCAACTATTGTCTCCATCTGGGAACATACCACCCTATTAAAAAACATGCCTTTTCTTTCACTGTATCTTCTGCTTTATTAAAAGACATCACTTTTCACCACAAATCTCGATGCAGGGGGAGGGGAATGGTGAAGCCTGCTTTCCTCCAAGGGGACTGCTACTGAAACTCAGCCGCCAAAACCCAGCCTATCAGGTCACAGAAAGGACACAGTCTCTGGTTGGCCAACTCCACCCTACAGGCAGGCAGAACACAGCCTGAGAGGCTGGAATAATGACTATGATCATGGGCTTCTTTAGTTTGTTTTAAAATAAATAGACCTACTTACACTTTCCTGAACATATGCTGATAGTGCACAGTACTCACCTGAATGTTCACTGTAAACTACAAACACACTCTAACAAATTCCTCTTCTATCCAGAGCCAGCAGTCCCACCCTGTCAACGCTGCAAGCCACACGTAAGTGCATTGTGGCTGCATGCCAGTAAGCGGACATGCCCACTCACCAGCACAGACACACAGCCAGACTCACCAACAATTCCTGCTGTCGAGGCCTGTCACGCAACTCTAACGTATACTGAGGGAGAAGCCCTGAGAGAAGAAACTCAAACTCCACCGACCAAGAGCAGAACCATCTCTGAAGCTCTGAACACTGGCAGTGAGGGTGTAGTGAGCCCAGGGAGGTGGCCTGCCCAACGGCTGTGAAGACGGAAGTGGCTCTCACTCTCACTGAACTCTTCTCTCTATTCCACATCTATTTCCTGTATGTTTTTGGTAAGTGCCTTCTGAACAATTTCAACCCAGCATAACTGACTGAGGGGCTGGGCTGGTGGCCCATCACGGTGTGGCGGGAGATGGAGAAAGCACCATGGGGCATGAGCAGGGCCTGGGTGAGCCATCTGCTGCCCCTGCTAGGAAGGACACAGTGGGGTCAGACCCAGAAGCACTTGGCTCAGGACGAGCTGTTAGGGGAGCACACCAGCACTGTGCCTCAGCACAGGGCAAACTGTGTTTTGTGATTTCCTTTTAAAGTCTAGTTTCTTAATGTAGTGGCCATTGCAAAATGACCCCAAAATCTTACTTTAGATGTCCACAACCACAGGAGTTTAGAAGCTTAAGATAATGCTTATAAGTAACAAGTTTGTCTAAGTCTTAAACGTTACTTTCTTCTAATATAATTGGTTACTTTGGATTCTGAAGAAATTGTCCCTTTAATAAATTATACTTTCAAAAATATGGGAGTACCCAGAATCCAATCCAGCCATGCTACACCCAGGGTTGAACTGAAACACACAGAGACATTTAAGGTAAAGAAAATCTGGGACAAGATGTGACTGGTAAGAATTTTTCTTCTGTATTAAGTCCTACCTGAGCTCCAAAATGAACTACAAAGGATATATAGCAATTCTTTCAAAAATATTATTTATGACCTTCTGAAATAACTTGTTTAATTAACAATACTGAAGGAACAAAGAAAACATAGGAATATTCCTAACATAATGGCCCATGGGAGTGATGCCTCTGAGGCACTGTCTGCCCGGCCTGGCCCTGTTCTACTCACAGTCACATTCTCCTTCTCCCTTCCGTCCTCTTCCTCCTCGTCTTCTGGAGGCTCTCTTACTGCCCTCTGGATACAGGCATTTAAGCAATGACGAATAACATGAATCAGCTTTGCTGAAATGTTTAGGATAAACAAGAATTAATGGATGTGTTTCTTCTACAAAATTAACTATCTGATAGTGAAATTATAATCCCAATTAGTCAAAAGTACTATTTTAAGGGAAATCATTCAGAAATGCATTAAAGTATGAAGCTTATTAAATTGACAAATACTGAACTCTGTAATCTGTATTATGCTTTTGGGGGAAAACATAACAAGAACTGAGAAATAACAGCACTCCCTACCTATGTTGGTGCAGGCGGTGTGTTCGTGGGCGTACTGATAGAACCTCCTGGCAGCAGCGTGGTTCATCTGCACCAGGGTGACACAGCGCTCGCACCAGACCTCCTCCGGCTGATTCACAGGCAGGAAAGAATTAAAGATGAGGCTCACCAGGCGCCGAGACACAGGTCGAGAATCAGTTTCCAGACGAACCAGAATGTGCTCCATGGGGCATATTTTCCAAAACTGTGCAAAAAGCACATATGCAGAAGGAAATAATCAATTGTGCCTGTAACCCTGGAAACAGCTTAAGAAAAATTTCAAGCATAACCAAAAAAGGAACTAATTTTTATATTTAAAAAAATTCACTTCGAATGACTACACCAAAATCTGTGACTTTCTGTAGAGAAATTAGAATTAATAAATCTATATTTTTAAAAGTACTGTTATATAAGGCACCCAAGTATTAGGGTGCTAAGAGGGTTAATTAAAATTACTTAACACCATGATTAACATACAGGAAACTCTCCAATGATAGCTACGATTGTCAATCAATATTTTTTAATTTCTTAAAGTACCTTAACTTTTGGCCCATTAATGTGAAAAGTGAGTAAAAATATATACAACGTTTTTGACGTGGACACTCCATCTCCTATCTAAGAGGCTGGGGCATCACTCCTGAACCCCTGGGGCTGCCTGTCCCATCCACAGTGACTCCTTCTCTGACACAAGCCTGCCCAGATCATCATGGACGCCCACAGCCTAGTCTCATCTCCCCGCACCCATCTCACATGCAGCCTCCAGACAACCTGCAAAAATCAGAACTGATCATAGTGATAGCGTCCCTCTTCTCAAAAGCATTCGAACTACCTACAGAAAGCAAGCACCAATCTTAAGCACAAGAAATCCAAGACAAAAGAAAAATGCAGAACATGACAAAGCAAAACTGAATGGCATCACATCAAGCCCTGCCTCGGGCTCCTCACCTGCATGGTGGGCGAAACCCTCGACCTTGCATTTTTCTCAAGAACCTTGCTCCAAGGACCAATCCTTCTTTCTAGTATTTTCAATTGGATCTTTCTTCTTTACATCATTCCAACTCTTAGAACAAAAACCCACACACAAAACTCAACCTGAAGTTCCCATCTCCTGGCTCCCACCTTCCCTCCCCTTTGTCAGTCGACCTGCTCCTAAGTGTGCCTGCATCCCACCTCCACCTCCATATCTCACCTCCCAACCCCATCGACACTGCAGTCCACCCTCACTGAAGTTGTTCTTGCCAAGGTCATGATCTCATACTGCAAATTCAAATAGACATATGAACGCCCTCAACTCAGACAAAATCTGCAGCATCTGACACTGTCATTACTACCTCCTGAAGCGCCCCAGGGATACTTCCACTCAGGCACTTCTTCGTATTTCTGAAAAAGTTACTGTAGTAAGGACAATAAGCCCAAATCCCACACTGGGCAGTTTACTCACATTCTAGCATTGGAAAGACAGCGCATTACCCCAGTACTTCAAGCAGCCACAGGACAGTGGACAGGGCCAAGGTTCCCAGCTCTCACCTACAGCCACAGGGACAAGAATCTTCTGCCAAACCTGACTGAAGCCTTGGAAATTAAGGGACTGGAGATTTCTTACCTAAGGGTGAGAGGCTGTGCTGTCACGGTTTAAGAGGACAAGAAAGAGAAAAATACTAGGACTCATATTCTGACCAGAGAACAACTCAGTCCACCTCCACCCTGAGCCCCTTCTGCCCGTCCCAACACACGAAAGCCTCCTGGCCACAGGCTCCAGCCCCAACGGGTGGTTACTTCTGACAGCGAGGCATCAAGCCCTGAACACTGCACCAGCGGGCCTGCAGGTGACAGTGCTGTTGGCAACCAACCTGTCTGGAAATGCCTGAGGATGTCAAGCACAGAACCAAGTGCCTGAGCCACTATTTACTGTATTTTTGAAACCACCCCAGCATAGATATTAGTATTCCCACTTTATAGGTAAGAAGCAGGCTTCGAGTGATTAAGTACAAGATCATAGCACTTTTATCTAGTCTGCCACGCTGCCTTTCATTATCACACAAATGCACAGATCAGAGCTGCACGGGCCACACACTGCTGTAGAAATAGAAGTAGACTTATTGGCTGGGCACAGTGGCTCCCGCCTGTAGTCCCAGCAACTCAGGAGACCAAGGCAGGAGGATCGCTTGAGGCCAGGAGTTTGACGCCACCCTGGGCAACACAGGGAAACCCTGTCTCAAAAAAAAAAAAAAAAAAATTAAAAAGAAGACAATGCATTGAAGGGAAAGGGTTGACATCTCCTGCCCACTGGGCTCAGCCCAGCAGCCCAGGCCTACCACAGCTAACAAAGCAAACAAAGAGAAAGTATAACTCTCAATCCTTCTAGAGCTGCATGTACAAGACCCTCCACTGGGCCAGCGCACCCATTACTGAGGTGTGCACGCCAGGCCCGGCAGCCTGGCTTCATGCTGCCAGGTTGTTCCTGCCCATAGACAATGCCCTCCAGTCAGCTCCAACAGCTGTCCTCTGGCCAGCCAGACTGCCTCTTATACTCGTGTCATTCTGTAACCTTAACTTTCAAGGGAAATTAGCTTGCATGCCCGTCACAAACCTTTCCAGACACCTCACAACCAAATGGCTGTCTGCCTTGCACTTGCAAAGATTAAGGACTGAAACGCAAACGTTCTGCCTTCTTCCTCTGCTCTGGCACCCAAACTTCCTGGTGGGCCAGAGACCCTGTGTCCCTCCACCTCCCTTACCCGCTACTGTGTCCCTCCGCCCCGCCCCTTCTCCACTACTGGATCCCTCCGCCCCCCTTACCCACTACTGGGTCCCCGCACCCGCCTTACCCACTACTGGGTCCCCGCACCCGCCTTACCCACTACTGGGTCCCCGCACCCGCCTTACCCACTACTGGGTCCCCGCACCCGCCTTACCCACTACTGGGTTCCTCCGACCTCTTTACCCACTACTGGGTCCCTCCGCCCCCCCTTACCCACTACTGGGTTCCTCCGCCCTACTTACCTACCCTGTGTCCCTCCACCTTCTTACCCACTACTGTGTCCCTCCGCCTTCCTTACTGACCCTGGGTCCCTCCGCCTCCCCTTACCCACTACTGGGTCCCCCCGCCCTCCTTACCTATTACTGTTTTCTGTTTTGTTTTACTGAAGTTATTCTTTTTTTTATAAAATAATGGTAGAGTGGTTTTTAAGTGCTTATCTTTTAGAGATACATTCTGAAATACAAAGAAAACAATATGATGTCTGGAATTTATTTCAAAATAGTCTGGCAGTGTGGCCTGGATACGGTTTAGATAAAACAAGATTGGACATAGCAATAATTGTTGAAGCTGGGTGATGGGTACATCTAATTCACTCTATTAGTCTCTCTGCTTTTACATATGTTTGAAAATTCAAAATAAAAAATTAAAACAAAAAAAGTAAAAATATTCACAAAAAGTTGTTTTTCTCCAATAATTGCCTTAAAGTCTACTTTGTTTTCTGGTCCAACTTTTAAGTTCAGGGGTACAAATGCAGGATGTGCAGGTTTGTTAAATTGGTAGACATGTGCCATGGTGGTTTGCTGCACAGATCATCCCATTACCTAGGTATCAAGCCCAGCATCCATTAGCCATTATTCCTGATGCTCTCCCTCCTCCTACCCTCCACCCTCCAACAGGCCCCAGTATGTGTTGTTCCCCACCATGTGTCCACGTGTTCTCATCATTTAGCTCTCATTTATAAGTGAGAACATGCGGTATTTGGTTTTCTGTTCCTGCGTTTGTTTGCTGAGGATAATAGCTTCCAGCTCCATCCATTCCCTGCAAAGAACATGATCTCATTCCTTTTTATGGCGGCATAGTATTCCATAGTATATATGTACCACATTTTCTTTATCCAGTCTATCATTGAAGGGCATTTAGGTTGGTTCCATGTCTTTGCTATTGTGAATAGTGCTTCAATGAACATACGCAAACATATATCTTTATAATAAAATGATTTATATTCCTTTAGGTATATACCCAGTAATGGGATTCCTGGGTCAAATGGTATTTCTGCCTCTAGGTCTCTGAAGAAATGCCACACTGTCTTCCACAATGGTTGAACTAATTTACACTCCCACCAACAGTGTAAAAGCACAGAACTACAGTTCTAACAGGCTGTTTTAAAAAATGCCATCAAAATTGCAGCCAGTATTTTTATTGAAATTGACATGCTTGGCCGGGCGCAGTGGCTCACGCCCATAATCCCAGCACTTTGGGAGGCCAAGACAGGTGGATCCCCTGAGGTCAGGAGTTCGAGACCAGCCTGGCCAACATGGTGAAACCCCATCTCTACTAAAATTAAAAAAAAAAAATTCGCCGGGCATGGTGGCACGCGCCTGTAGTCCCAGCTACTCAGGAGGCTGAGGCAGGAGAATCACTTGAACCTGGGAGGCGGAGGTTGCAGTAAGGCAAGATTGTGCCATTGCACCCCAGCCTGGGTGACAGAGCGAGACTCTGTCTCAAAAAAAAAAAAAAAAAAAAAAATTGACATGCTTACTCTACATTTTTTTAAGAGACAAGGTCTCACTATGTTGCCCAGGCTGGTCTCACACTTCTGAGCTTAAGTGATCCTCCCACCTCAGCCTCCCAAAGTGCTGGGATTACAGGCGTGAGCCACCTCACCCGGCTGTTACTCTAAAGTTTATATGAAATGCAAAGGACCTGAAGTAGCCAAAGAATTCTGAAAGAACAGCAAAGCTGGAGAATGTACACTGCAAGACTTACTGTAAGATCCACACAGAACAAACGGATCAACACAACAGGACAGAGTCCAGAAAAGGACCACACACATGGTCAATGATTTTCAACAAAAGCATTTGCAAAGTAACTCAATTGGATATGACATTGGGTGTTAATACTACATTGGTCACTCAAAATATCCTTTGTTTTCTTCTAATATAAAAAAATTCACAGATCAAAACTCAAAACACACAAAGTAATATGTACTACATTCAGTGACAAGATCCCCATCATTGGCTGGGCATGGTGGCTCACACCTGTAATCCCAGCACTTTGGGAGGCCAAGGTGGGCAGATCGCTTGAGCCCAGGAGTTTGAGACCAGCCTGGGCAACATGGGGAAACCTCATCCCTACAAAAACTACAAAAATCAGCCAGACATGGTGGCACACTCCTGTGGTCCTAGCCACTTGGGAGGCTCAGGAGGGATGATGGCTTGAGGTTGCAGTGAACCAAGATCACACCCCAGCACTCTAGCCTGGGCATCAGAGTGGGACCCTGTCTCCCCCTCCCCCTCACCTCATCACCCTAAGCAACTGACACTAAATTCTCGTTCTCTTCAAAGGATATTTTACCCATATCTGAGCAATATTTACTTATATATATGTCTCCATTTTATTCAGCTGGTAGCACACCAGGACCACATCTACACTATGCTTTTATACTTCCATATCTTAGAGGCCTTTCCAAGGAAGCCCGACAAAAAGTTCCTCCTTGTTCTTTTCATGGCCACACGGCACCGCTTCTCTTATGAATACACAAATCTGTCTGGCTGACCCTACACTCTGGCATTATCAGTCTGTTTCTGGATGCTGTGCCATAGCAGAACAGCACTCAAAGTAAATTTCTAAGAAGCTACTGTGTGGAGAAAGTTCACAATGGTACCAAATAATAATGAAGTCAAGAACATTGCAATATTCTTAGCAAAAAGCTGAAGAGAACTAGAGCTGAAAGAGATCACTTCAGTAGTTTATAAAACATCAAAACGCACATCTGTCATAGAGCGGGTGTCTCCCTCCTTCACTCTGTGTGGGGCAGGGGGGTGGGGGTGGGGGGGTGGCTCATACTAGACACTCTCCATAAGTGCTCACCAGGTGCCAAGTATCCAAATATTACACCAAATATCTCACTGAAAACCTTCATACATGACGAAAATACAATGGAAGGCAGGGGTGCTTACATTAATGTCTTTCAAAAAGAAAACACATTGATAATATTTCTAGAACCTTTGATGAAAAACACAAAATAACATTTTTGACAGAGATAACTGGTCAAATCATATCAGTTATCAGTTTAAAATATGGAATTAAAACTACTTTCTTTCTGTTTGATGAACACATGTCCCTATTTCATGTCATAAGTAAAAAAGCCCTATTCATCCTACCTTAGCAGCCCTCACAGCTTTGATCTTCAACAGCATGTCCACAAAAGCTACCCTCACTTTCTCCGAATTGTCATGGAGACTGTATCTGAGAGCTGGAAGGAGCTGCTCTAACAATGGGTGGCTCAGTTTGTTGTCCAAAATCATTGGCAGACACTGCAACAGAGAGAAAGATAAACAATTCAAAATCAGAACATGCCAATGAAAGGTTCAGGTAGGAAAACTTCATTAAAGAAAACATTCAGTTCCATCTTTACTAGAACTACTAGTGAAATAAATATACCTATGGAAAATACCACTTTTTCTAGAACTATTTCATATAAAAGGCATACTTTTAATGAACCAGTATAGGTCCAACCACTGCTATTTGGTCCATCCATTGTTTTGTTCAAATAAGATTAAAGCAATTATAAAAGAAATCTTTAATGCTCTCTCTCAGCTAAATTTTAGAGAATTTTTGAGTTGAAAGAAACACAGAATAACTACTGGTCACATGGTCTCCAAAGGCACCAAGTCCAAGAACTCTGCGTTTCCTGACTTGATACTGCATGAAGATTGGAGGGAACAGAGCCAGCGTGTGTGACTCGAACGCACTCTCGGCTGACTACAGTGCCCACATAGCAGGTGGCACTCCTCCACAGGCCAAGGCTCAGTCTGGGCCCCCAAGCTCCAGCACTGCTTAAGCTCTACTGCCTTCTCCATCTAGTTTCAGGAGAAAGGACATTTTCATAGGTTTTTATTAAAAGTATATACAGTATTCCAAAAACATGTATATATATATATATATATATGTGTGTGTGTGTGTGTGTATATATATATATATATTTTTTTTTTTTTTTTTTTTTTTTTTTTTTGAGACGGAGTCTCATTCCGTTGCCCAGGCTGGAGTGCAGGGGCACAATCTTGGTTCACTGCAAGCTCTGCCTCCCGGGTTCATGCCATTCTCCTGCCTCAGCCCCCCAAGTAGCTGGGACTACAGGCGCCCGCCACCACGCCTGGCTAATTTTTGTATTTTTAGTAGAGACAGGGTTTCACCTTGTTAGCCAGGATGGTCTCGATCTCCTGACCTCATGATCTGCCCGCCTCGGCCTCCCAAAGTGCTGGGACTACAGGCGTGAGCCATCGCGCCTGGCCACATATATTTTAATGACGATAATTTTTTCAAAAAATTTCAAGTATATACAGCTCTTCTTCCAAAGCACTCAAGGGCAGACTGATTTGAATCATCTGCTCCACCTGTGTCCACAGCCTCCTCTTGATCCTGCCCTCCCACTGGACACCGGCCACCGGCCACCACCTACCTTGCCAGTTCCCCCAATCCCACAGCCCCTGTAGCCCCTGCCATAACACTGTGTTCTCCTAATTCTCCTTCAAATTCTCTGGTCTTTCTTCTGTAGATTCTCTGCTGACTCTTCCTCTACTCCAGAGCCCACTCATCCCTCCTCACAGATGACCCATCTGGGCAAGGGAGGCATCTCAGAGTGGCCCTGCAAGGGTTTCCTCAGAAGCATGAAAGCACCAGACTGTGGTCAGAAGGTCAGGACCAAGAGAAGACTGGCCAGGGAGCTGCAGCCACTTTGGGTGACAGCAACAGGAAGGAGCAGGTGAACCTCACACACCAGGAAGGGAAAGACAGGACTTGGGTGAAGGAGGAAGAAGCAAGAACAGCACACAAGTGAGTGACTCAGCAGATGGCATCATCACTTCAAGGAGAAAGAGGAGCGAGGGGGAGAGAGGAAAATAAATAAAACTCTTGGATGGCAGCAGGTTTGGAAAAGATGGTCATCAGCTCAGCAGTGGAGACAGGGTGGTTGCTATGACGTACAACCAAGGCCCCATCAGAAATGAAGCACCCACCCCAGCTGTCTTGGGGCTGCTGAGCTGCCCTCACCATCAGCATGCTTGGGGATGGCCTCCTGAAGAAAATGCCTTCTTCCCGGGCAGCCAGTGTGCAATAGTGAATCAGCATGGGCCCAGTCTGAAGGGCTCTGCTGGCTCCAGAGCTGCCTGTGGGTCTCCACGAGGCTTTCCCAGGCTGTGTCATGGCTTAATGTCCCTTCCCTTCCACAGGTGTGCACCCCAGGAGCACTTCCTAATCTGCATGCTGTGGATAGTCTGAATCTCAGAGCTACCTGCTGGTCAGCTGAGCAGAGCTCTCAAGAAGACGCTTGTCTGTAAACTGGGACCAGCCACATGCAAACCACAGTCAGAGCAAGGCTGGAAACCGGATCGCCAGGGGGAGCCCGTCACAGTGCAAGAAGCGCACGGCTCCCTGGCTCCTCAGCCAGCACTTGAAGAGTAAGAGTATTCAACCAAAGACCAGGAGGAAGAAGAGGGACTGAGGTTTTACCACAACATCCAGAAGGACAAGGGAATGGTGTAGGAATGAATTCTGCTCAAGGTCAAAAAAGTCTAGAGAAGCGGTCATGTGAAATTCACCTTGGCTAGAAATGCTTTACTGGAGTAGTGGACATAGAAGACGCTTTATAGTAGACTGGCGAGTGGCAGGAAATGGAGATAGACTATTTAGGTGACCACTAAACTAAGACTCTTTTGAGAGTAAGAAGGTTGCTCCTAACAATTACTGCAGAGCAACAGGCATGAGCCCAAATGTCTGATCACTCAACAAACACAGACATGCTCCTCAGAATATCTTTCTCTGCAATGAGGAGAGATGGGGGAGCCTCTGCCTCGGATGGAGATACGAACATGCTTACAAACCTATAGGAAGGACACTGCTGAGAGGGAGAGGCTGAATATGCACAGAAAAAAAATTTTTTTCTTTTTTTTTTTTTTTGAGACAAGGTCTGGCTCTATCACCCACGCTGGAGTGCAGTGGCACAATCTTGGCTGACTGCAACCTCTGCTTCCCACGCTCAAGCCATCCTCCCACCTCAGCCTCTCAAGTAGCTGGGACTACAGGTACACACCACCATGCCCAGCTACTTTTTTTTGTACTTTTTGTAGAGACAGGGTTTCACCACTCCGCTCAGGCTGGTCTCGAGCTCGTGAACTCAAGCAATCCACCTGTCTTGGCCTCCCAAAGTGCTGGGATTACAGGTGTGAGCCACTGCACCTAGCCCAGAAAACTTTTCCAATACAGATAATAAGCAAGCAGGTTCCTGAGAAGTGGGGAGGAAGATCCACAGAAGCCCCCACTAGGGCATGGCCGTGAGGCCCAAGAGCTGCTCTGAAAATGTCTGTTTTGCACATGAGGGAAGAGGAAGTCACCTGCTTTGTGCTCAGGGGAGTCAGAGCTTCTAAACAGTTGATTCCAGTAGCAGGAAAGTGAGATCAGTTCTTCTTAGGTCATCTCACAGTCCCTCAAGAAATTCTCTGAATTGGCCTCTCTGAGAGCTTTACAGATTCTCCAAACCCTCTCTCCAGGAGCATTTGTTTTTGCAGCCTGGGTAGCCCCCTCCCTCTGGTTCATTCCACACCTGGCCGTTTCACATTTTCTCACCAAAGTCAGGGGGAAAAAAGATCAGTGGCCACCCCACTACCATCTAACATACATATTACAATTTCTATAAACCTGAAGACAGTTCAGGTTGCTTAGAAAATAAAATGTGAGTTCTTCTTGCAAGGTTTGAGCTACGATTGGTGTTGGTGATAGGTGGGAGATACTAAAAAATTACTTAAGTGAATCCAAATATATTATATGTACAAGATTCTATGCAAAGCATATTTCTCCAAGACATTACACAAAGAGACAAAAGAGAATAAATTCAACAGTACTGGGACCCCTTCCCCCCTTACACTAAAAACTACTATTAGTTCAAGTCATCATTTTTTGTAGAAAACACTTTTAATTTGGTTTTTAAAAACCTTACTTTGGATATACGACAGGTCAAAAATGTTATCTCTGTGGAGTAGGATTACAGGTATTATTTTAATCTTTTTCTTTTCCTGTTTTTCTAATTATTCTACAATAAATAAACATTACTTACATAATTTAAAAAATCTTACCTTAAAGACAGAACAACGAACATCAGCTGAGCTCGTGTCAAATGCCAGTTCCCCAGTCACCTTCTTCAGGAGGTCAATAAGAATGGTCGGGGGCATCATTTCCCAGTACTTAGAAGTTATTTTACAAACACCAAGGATCCCTGTGGAACGGACCATCGGGTAAGGATCTTCTAAAAGGCTCTATAAGTAGGAGGGGAGAAAGGCTTAAAAACCTTGAAAACCTTGACTTATTTCATCTGCTTCACACATGAGCACTTCAGGGATTTGTAACTTAGAGAAACTTTGAGCATAGAAATACTGGACACATATGGATTCCTAGACCTGAGATTACTTGCTATCGCTTCTAAAGCAGAGTATTTAAGATCAAGCCAGAAACATGGGGTGCCGCATGTGCCACATCCCCTGACAGCAGGGCCTCAAAACCAGCTCTGTCATTCAGTGAGACCTGCACACTCAGCCGACCATGGCAGGTGTTCAGATTAGGCATGGCCCACGTACACCACGCTTTTGAATTCTAAAATGCTGTAATGCATTTTAGAGCCCAGAATAAAATAATTCTACTTGTAATGAACTAATCCAGGCCATGATCGTCAGTGGTACTAAAAATTCAAAAACAGACAATGAGGCAATAAGTACCCCGATGGGAGTATTCGACATCAACAGGGAAATAATCTCACGAAACAAAATCCCAAATACATGAATCGGATCAACTCTCTCATTTAACTACCAATTTATAGGAAACACAAAGGGCAGAGGGACACACTAATGGCATCACAGGAATGGGTTCTATAAAATCCAGACTGCTGGAAACGTCATAGAATAATTTGGCTTCTTCAATGACAACAAAAACAGCAAGTTTTAAGAAAACAAAACACAAAAAGATTATGGCGAGAGAGCTCGTGGTCCAGGAGACTTAAGCAACATGTCAGTTAGTCATAGCACATGGGCCTTAGTTAGAGAAACATTCAAACAAAACGAGAAAATGAGAGCAACGAATGGGTACCCAAAGACACTAAGCAATCATCGTTAATTTATCTTTAGCTGTGATCATGGCATGATTAAAAAAAAAAAAAAGATTATCTTTTACCAATACCTTCTGACCCATTTAGAGCTGAAATGATATGATGTCCCAAATATGTTTCAAGACAGGGGAAGAAGAAATCAGATTGGGATTAGTCAGCAATGAGTAAAACTGTGTTGTGGGCACACAGGGGTTATTACTCCAGTCTCTTTTTTATTATGCATGACATTTTCTATTAGAAACGTTGAAAAACACAACAGAATTCTTACTACTTTAATTAGAAAAAAAGACTTCAAGTTAAAATTAAGCATTTACCCCATCTCCTCCCCAAAATTTGACCAAAATGATCAATTTCTATTAGCAATAATAGAAACAAAAAGACTGAGAAATTTCTGTAAGAGAGGGAATAAGGAATAGATTCATGGAGAAAAGAGCATAAAAGGTTGTAACCTAGACATTCCTAGGTGAGGGTGCTCTAAAGACAGGAGGCTGTGACCTCAGAGAGCTCACATCAGCCCCGAACCCAGAGCCCAGGTTACAGAGAAGAGAGTTTGTGGCAAGAGCTGCAAACAACCCCTGATGAGGCATACAGGCCAGCAGGAGTTCAGGGGCAAGGATGTGCTCCCCAGGATAAAGTCTTACAAATGGTTTCTAAACCACGTGTGTCATCTGCCAGGAAGAGATACTGGGCAACAGACAAAGAACAAAAAAAGAGCCAGCAATAACTCTAAGCCTCCAGAAAGGCAAAAGAAGGAAGAGCAATGCCACCCAGAAGGAAAGGGTCCTTTGTACTTGGGTACCAAGGGGTCACCTGCCTGCCTGCTCTTCCTCCACAGAAACTAAGGGAAGCCCTCCTGCTGTTGCACTCTGCCCATTTAGGCAAACCTGAGACACAACTCAACATAACTAGAGAAGAACACTTGCTAACTACCTTACCAACCCAATCCTTTATCCAAACATAAGCATGGAAAAGATGACCAGTCATTTAAGAAAAAGCAAATAGGAAGAAAAAAAGATGATAAGAATAAAGCAAAAAAAAAGAAAAAAAAAACAGAAAAGAACTTTAGGAATCTGAAGGCCTGTCCTTGGGATTCAGAAGTTTTTATACATTTTGTTTTCTATTAATTACTTTCAATAATAATCTTTAAAAATAATAAAAATATATTCTGGACAATCACCTTACAACCACATCCTCTCTGGACTCAAGTGTCCAGACCTGTTTGCAATTACACCATCACCAGAGAAGCACTCAAAATGACAGCACATGACTTGCAATGCTGTTTCTGTCGCATCTCTTCATTTAAAAACATTCAAAGAATCCTTTTCTTTTTTGAAACAGGGTCTTGCTCTGTCACCCAGGCTGGAGTATAGTGGCACAATGTCAGCTCACTGCAGCCTTGACCTTCCAGCTTCAAGTGATCCTCCCACCTCAGCCTCCCTAGTAGCTGAGACTACAGGCATGCACCACAGTGCCCAGCTGATTTTTTTTTTTAATTGGTATAGATGCGGTTTCGCCATGTTGCCCAGGATTGCTCAAGCAATCCTTCTTCCTCGGCCTCTCAAAGTGTTGGGATTACAGGCGTGAACCACTGCACCTAGACCCTTTTTTATTTAAAAAAAAAAAAAAGGTTCTCCATATTACTCAGGTTTAAGAAATAACAATAAAGCTAAAAGCATGAGAGAACAGTTAAGGTACACAGAGGATACAGGAAATAAGCACTGCTCTTACTTATTTATCAGATCACCTCCTTTGTCTCCTCATGATAGAGCCTAATTTCCATCTAAAGGTTGAGTTAAAGCCTCAAGAGGTGCAGCACCAGGGACAGGAGCTCTCAGCCAGCTTTGGTGAACAATGCCGCAGGCCAGACCCAGCTGGTACCTGCTCCTACACAGTCCACAGTGCTAAGAATGGTTCATATTTCTTAATGGTTGGAAAAAATGAACAAATTAACATTTTATGGCATGTGAAAATTACATGAGATTAAAATTTTGTTGTCCACAAAATTTTTTTCTTTTTTTAAAATAAGAGTCAGGGTCTCGCTCTATCGCCCAGGCTGGAGTGCAGTAGTATAATCGTGGTTCACTGTAGCCTTGACCTCCTGGGTTCAAGCGATCCTCCCATTTAAGGCTGCAGTGAGTGATGATCACGCCACTGGACTCCAGCCTGGGAGACAGAGCACGACTCTGTCTCTAAAATAAAATAAAATAAAATAAAATAAAATAAAATAAAATAAAATAAAATAAAATTTAAAAATAAGGAATCTTAAAAAAAAGGAATTGTAGATAAATATACATAATGTACACAGCAAAATACTAATGACTTCATTTAGGGATGTGTGTGTGTGCATGAAGAAGTATACAGATATTTATTACACTTTTTTTTCTTTTTATTTTTTGAGACAGGGTCTCACTCTGTCACCCAGGCTGGGGTGCAGTTGTGTGATCATGGCTCACTGTAGACTTGACCTCCTGGGCTGAAGCCTCCCAAGTAGCTGGGACCACAGGCGTGTGCCACCACACCGGGCTGTTTTTTTGTTTGTTGTTGTTGTTGTTTTTAACTTTTTGTAGAGACGAGGTCTCACTATGTTGCCCAGACTGGTCTCAAATTCCTGGCCTCAAATAGTCCTCCTACCTTGCCCTCCCACAGTGCTGGGATTACAGGCGTAAGCCACTGTGCAGGCCTATTATACTATTACTTCAACTTTCTGCATGTCAGGTTTTCCATAAGTTAGAAAATAAAAAGAAAAACAAAAGGGAGCACTTCAGAAGCACCACAGGCGACAGCATTACAACAGCACTTTGTTGTCACTGTTTCCTAAAACTTTACTACTTAGGACAGTAGATAGTATGCACTGCTTAAGTAAGCTGTGTTAGGAAATACAGACTAAGTAGATGAAAAGAATCCACAATACTCCTTGGAAATAAATGCCGCATCTTAACACCCTAGCACCTCATCTGAAAAATCACCTGCCACAGGCATTATTTGTAGGCTTGCCCTGAAATATAACCAGTGTTTGCTCATTACGCTACCCAACACCTTTAGGATAGGCAATATCGCAATCGCACTTACAGAGAAAGACACAGAGAAGTTAAGTGACTTGCCCAAAGCCACATACCTATTAAGTGAGAGTGGTGGACTCTGACCCCAGAGAGCAGGGGGCTGACACCAGAGCATGTGCTTTACCCACCATGTGACACCACCTCTCCATTGGGGAAACAACAGGCATATGCATAAAATGTTTAAAACCACACATAGTAATAAATAATTAAACGTCCCAAAAGTAGAAAAAGACACCACAGGTCCACGCTTGTTATAGAAGGCCCCAGGGAGAAGTGGCATCTCTCTGAAGAACAGTCCAGGTTTAGAAACCATGCCATGTGGGAGCAGAGCTCTGGCGGTTACAGGGGAGGTGGGGACACACACAAGCAGTACATGCCACAGCCTGGACAAAGCTGATATCTGTAAGAAGCTTGACCACCTGAAGTACGTACATAGAGCTCTTCAAACTGTTTCTGGATTTCACTATCCATTTCAATAGCATGAAGGTTTGGATCCCTAATAGGAAATGCTTCAACAAACAACAATGCAGCATTTGATCGAACTTCAGAGTTTCTGGCCTATAATAATAAAAGAAGAGTATCTCAGAATCCCAAAGAGTTAACATATGAAGGCTTAAGTACAGTGTTCCCAAAGTAACACTTTAATTATCTTGATACAGATTTATTTTCAAATTACAGACAATTATAACGTTTAAATTGACCAAACATTGCTCAGTTCAATGTCAACAGATACTATGAAAAGATAAAGCTTCCTCACTTCAAAGCCCACTTCATGTCACTAAGAAGTGGTCACCCCACATCCTCACTAAAGATACCAGGTTGTCTGCACTGAAAGTTATTGTGTGTTTGTTAGATCTCAAGGATCTGGACAGCCCTGGACAGCCCAGGCCAGCGCGGCAAACCACCCACAGCCTCAGCTGGTTTGCTTTACGGCATGCCTCTAATCTCCTTCCCTAAACATGGTTACTTAAAAATAACTGTGTAGTTAGCACTAAACCAATCCAGATTTCCAGTTAAATGAAACCAAGAAATGCTTTTAATAAAAGAAAAAAACATTTGTTCAAAAATTTCACAAAGCATTCAGTCTTCAGCCTTATCTTTACTATTTTATTGTAATTTTGACTTAGAGTTTGCTAAATTCAAAAGCACAAGTAGTACATTCCAAACACGGATAAACTATTTGAAATGTGTACCTTTAATCCTCTCCAAAGGATGGGCTTATATAATCTATAAAGCATCTCTTCCACTCCCTGCCGAACTTTCTTTTGATGGTGAAAGTAACTCAGAACCTAAGGACCAAAAAAACGAAAAGGAAGGCATTAACAAAAAAATAAATAAATAAAATAAAATGGCATTTGGAAAGAGCAACAGGGAGAATTGTTCTCTCCACCACAAGTAGGCTCTGGCTGGCATCCACATGTCATGACAATTCTTCAGCAGGAGTAACTTCAATGGATATAGGACACTAGTAAATGCAGTCAATCACAAGAAAGAACCTACGGCTGAAATAAAAAGATTAATGGCCTTGGGCTATAAAATGGTTCGGGTTCTAGTTTCTGCTATTCTGCCAACAGCCACATAACCTCAAAAAAAGACTCGTTTAAACCTCTGACCTTCAGGATAAAATGGAAAAGGGGAGATTCCTGAATGGTTCTAAGAGCTCACGCTTGTTCCAAAACACTAACTAAACCTCTTTATTATCAACATGTGGTAACTGTTTCATAACTTTGTAACAAGGAGGTGTCACACTTAGTGACCCCTCACTGTACGAGATTAATTTAGGTATCAAGTTCCTCCCAAAACTTATGAAAAAATCAGAAAATGATCATTCTTGTAGCTTTCATTCTTCTTTTCCTACCCACTTCTTTTCCAGTCAGAATCTTCCCAAAATTCCTTGTAGACTCATGTCCCTAACAACAATTAATTTTGCCTTACTTCTCTATTCACACCTTTTGGGGCTAAACTTTATTAGTGAAACATGAAAATTTTGAAAGATTAAACAGGCTGTAAAAGAACAGCCTACACTTTAAGTGAGCTTGTATCAACTTACCCTAGAAGAGCAGCAGTATGGGGATTATTTTTTTCTGATTATTATTTTGAGGTTTTTATTGATGGTGATAAGTGACATTAGTCTATAGTTTGCTTTTTGTGTATAATACTATCAAACTTTGATATCAACAGTATACTTGCTTCATAGAAAAATTTTCTAAACAGCTTAAGAATTAATTCACATGCCACAAAATCTACTGTTTTAAAGTATACAATTCAGTGGCTTTCAGTATATTTAGAGCTATGCTACCATTGTTATTATCTAATTCTAGAACATTTTCATCAACAATATTGAGATTTTTAATTTCAAATGATGTCTGAAGCACTGCCTGAAACCTCTTTCAATATCAATAAAACGACTTATCAGATAAATTTAATAGTTATCAAATAAAAACAATTTGAGGAAGAAACTATAATGTGTTATAAGTTGTGACAAAAACAATTACTTGGAGTTGAGTAACACGTTTCACTTGAGTGAAATCTAATATTCTCCCTTTAAATTCTTTTTGTGCATTTTTCCATAAATTTACCAAATAGTGATATCTATACTTATAATATCTTAATTACTCAGACTACCACAGCAGAAAATAACATATGAAAACATACATAGTTTACATATAAACTACACATATAGTTTACATAAACATATAGTTTACATAAATACATAGTTTAATGCAATTCTACTAAATAAAATTTGAAACACCAACTCATCTATGTGAAATAAATAACCCAAACTGACTACAACTAAATAAAGCCACACTGGGATGGGGGTGGGGGGTGGGTAGGACAGGGAGTTCATTGAATATATTTATCCTAAATATATGCAATCACGATTTTTAAATCCTCTGGAAAACTCAGTAGTCTAGATAAATCTCTGGGTTCTTTATCCTTGTGTAACTGAAATTGAATCATCAATAATGCAAAGAAACATTTTCTTATCCACTCAAAATTAATATAATTAGTATATTTACATTCTATAAATAGCAGTAGTTTCACTATACAACAAAACAAAGAAATGAGTAGTCTTTATTCACTTGGTTTCTTGACATATGGTTGCCAAAACTAACAGCAAGCAAACAAGGCATCCCATGGGTTAGAACACTGATCAACAGCAGCTGCTTAATTTAAATAAACACAGCAGACCAGATTTTCCCATTCCTCCTGCCAGGATCCTTAAGATCCATCAAACACCTATCAGTGTAGTAATGGCACTGATGATAGAATCTTATCTAGTCAGTCCATTTACAATTATTAATATAAAGGTAAAGTTCATATCTAAATTCTGAGATTACCTTTACAGAACAAACTATCAAAAGAAACAATCAAAACATTTATTCATTTGGTTTGCAGAACAGCAAAATTGGAATTTAATAAGTAAAATAATAAAAATAATTTCAAATACCCTCTAGGATCTTTGAAAAAAATGATAGTGGCCATTAGAAACCAATAATTCTGGAAAATCTCAAGACAGAGAATTGAATTTAAGGTCATTCAAATACAATACTAACCATCTCAACAATACACCTTTGCTTTCCTCATTAAAACTTTGGTGGCAGGAATAAAACTGCCAGACATCAAATATCAAGGTTCTGAGAAATCCCCCTAATTGATGTCTGTGAAAGCTTAATTTTAAAATTTAACCAAAACAATTATCGAAAAACAAAACAGAGGAAACATTATTTCAAAAACAATCTGTTCACAATCTTACCTCCCGCACTTTGGAATGCACTGGAGACCTCCTCGGAAGGTGTATCCCGTGGAACATGAAGTCCTGGATGCAATCATTTTCAATCGCCTGAAATAACAAATGCAATGCAAAGCACTTGGTGTGTGTGTGTCCTACTGACGACCTGACAAGCAGTGCAGCATTTGAGTACAAAAAGAGTCTGACCTGTCCATCTTACATTTCATGAGAAAAAAACCTGGACCCTTTTGTCCAAGCTTTCTTATTTTAAGTCCATGCTTCTTAGAATCCCTTTGGTTTTCTTCTATCAAGGAGAATGCTTTGCTTCTCTTTTATTTGATGAAATATCAAATCTGTGCCAAATGGCAAGGTAAGATTCCACCTACCACTCAAGGCTAGTTCAAATCAGACAAATTTCAGAGACTGAGTGCATGGTGAGTGTGGAGCCCCCTCTTCTGACTCATCACTGACCTGGGCAACCTTCAGAAGACTGGATTTGTTCCAACAGCCTCCACAGAACAAAAACAGAACTACCTCTACGGTGGAAACTGTAAATAAGATATTTCAGGGCCACTATTGACAAGGGCTGAGCAAGGAAGGTGTGGGAAGCCCTTCATCAGCCCCATGCACTAATGGTACTCAGAGTGCAGCAACTGGGAAAAGGCCTAGCCTCTAAGAGTAGCAAAAAACCCCAGTGGACCCTATGTCTGTACCTGTACTCTGTGCCCACCCTCACACATGAGCAGGATTTCTGTGGCTTTGAGGAAGGACCTAAGGAAACGCTCCTAGGGTTAATACTAATACAAACCAGAGTCTGCAGATGCTCAAGTTCCTCTTCCCCATTATATTTGAAAATATTTCCTTCACCTGAAGTCACTTAACATCACTTAATGTGGGACAACCACACATTGTCTGACTTGCAATGAAAGATGAGATACACAGCACTACCTGGGAAGTTATTTGTACCATAAAAGTTGAATCCAAACCTTTAGAGCTAACTATCAGTATGCCGACATTCTACAGGACAACTGCTCCAGTTTCCTCACATGCCAATGGCATCGATTTTAAGAAAAGGAAAGGAGGGAGGAATGCTCTAGAATAAGCGATTTTAATGGTATAACAAGCAAATGTCATGTGGGCAACTTGTTGAGTCCTAATTCAAAAAAACTCTAAGGAGACATTTGAGATCACTGGAAAAATTTTAATGTGGCTTGATTATTTTTAAAAATACCAAGGATTTACTGTCACATTTTTAGGTCTTACAATGGCATTCCATAAGCACATTTTTGAGTGATGAATAAAGTAGTATGTAGAAATGAAATGTCAGGTCTGGAATTTGCCTGAAAAACTTAAAGAGAGGGAGGACAGAGAGGAATGGAGTGAGACTGAGAAATACACATTGTTGATACCAATTTTGTATACATCTAGTCAAATAGTTTTTATTTTGTTTATTTTTCTGTAGAGACAGGGTCTCGCCACGTTGGTCAGGCTGGTCTCAAACTCCTGACCTCAGGTGATCCACCCTCCTCGGCCTCCCAAAGTGCTGGGATTACAGGCGTGAGCTACCACGCCCAGCCTATTTTTTATTTTCTAGAAGTCAGTAATAAACCTTGGCAATACAAATCAAGTGTAAGTTGTGCAGAGGAGCAGAGAGGATGGAAGTAAATTCCAGACATGGGGCAGCCTCTGTCCACCCTGCAGGTTCCTCCCTCTGCCCATCAGTGCAGGGCCTGCTCTCCAAAGAGGAATGAAAAGTCAGGATAGAACACAGGGTTGTGAGAGGCTCCTTTCTGACCTAGAGTAAAAATTTTATTCTCAGAGAAAAATAAAATGATTGAGAACCTGGTATAAGAAAAATATAAGGGAAAACAAAGACACTTTTTTGTCCAAAAGGGTATCTGGATGTTGAGTTGGGATTGTGGATTACATAGCCCTATCTTCATAACATAAATACTATGCATTCACCAGAGTTACCCATAATCAAAGAAAATATCTTCAAATTCTCAAAAATAATGTAACTAAAAGAGGTGACTTGAAGTCCCTGAACGGCACTATCCAATAGAAATTGAATGCAAGCCACAGATGCAATTTTAAATTTTCTAGTGGCTGCATTAAAAACAGACAAAAGAAACAGGTAAAACTACTTTAATATTACACAGTCATCCCTTGGTATCCATGGGGGATCAGTTCTAGGACCTCCCTCAGATACCAGAATCTGTGGATGCTCAAATTCCTCATATAAAGTGGAGTAGTATCTGCATATAACCTACGCACTCCTGCACACTTTAAATCATCTCTAGATTACTTATAATACTTAATACAATGTCAATGTTATAGAAATAGTTGTGACACTATATGTTTAGGGACTGATGACAAGAAAAAAAAAGTCTGTACATGTTAAGTACAATGCATTTTTTTCCCAAATATTTTCGATCCTTGGTTGATTGAATCCATGGATGCGAAACCCACAAAGGGCCAAGTACCACATTTCGCCTGATACATCCAAACCACTATCATTTCAACATTCACTCAACATTTTTAAAAAGTACTAAGATATTTTATATTCTCATATCCATATGAAGTCTTTGAAATCTGGTATGTTTCTTACACTTACAACACATCTTGAATCAGACTGGCCACGTTCCAAATGCCCAGTGAGCACATGGCTGGAAAGATCAGGGTCAGAGCTCCCTCCCAGCTGAAAGAGCACAGTCCTACCTCCCACAAACCACACATCTTAGCAAGTGACTGGATTGCCCATCAAATAGATTTTCATTATTTGGCTTTATTTTGACAGAGTGCATAAACATGGATCTTAAATAACCCTTCTTTGACTACTTATTTAGTAACTAAAATATAATAAAAATAAGTGTTAACATTTAAAAAAATGAAAATACCTCCAGTATTTTCCCTGAAGCCTTTTTCCAAGCTCTGAAATAAATTTCTGCAATGTATACCATCAAAGACCTATATAAAAAGATCAAAATAGTTTTAATGCAAATTTAAAGAATTATTCTTTCAACATGTATCATTTCAGCTACTCTCCAACCACAGTGTAGAAGAAACTCAGTTTAAACTAGTGCTTAGCAAATCATCTATAGAAATAGGTTATCTACCTGTAGCAAAAAGTAGAAAACGGAGAAGGTTTTGGGAAAGGAAACTGAAGTGACGAACTATTTCATCCTTCTCAGTCAAGGCTTACCTAAAACTTTACTATTTTCTGTGAAACTGTGAGTGCATAAGTCCAGAACAAAATTCTAAAGTCAAAAATATTTAAATATAAATAAATTGTCGACTTGGAGTCACGTTGGACTTTTCACGCTACCAATTCCTGAGGTACAAGAAGCCCTAAAATACCAGTACCAACTTAAGAATCATAAGCTTAGAAATCTATTAGTTCAACTCAAATATTCTGAAGATGAGGAAATATGAAAAAGCAATCTAGTATACAACAGGAGCTTTGCAATCAGAGATCTAGAATCAGATCCCAACTTGGTACTTATACAGTTGCCTGACACTGGGAAATTTAGAAAACAAAGCCTATCTCAAAAGAGAGTTGTGAAGATTAAATTTTAAAATGCAGACTAAGTACTCAGCGCTGGAGCAAATGAAGTACTCTGCCTTGTGCCTGGCAAATGACAAGCGCACACTTGACATCTCCATCACGCAGGGAGTGGCAGAGTCATGACTGCAACGTTCCCTGCTGCTCCTGCAGATTCCACAGGCTCTTCCGAGAAGCCACCCTGGCCAGGCCACATTCAACCAAAAAGCACACATTGCATTCAAAGTACCATGGACATGGCTTTATTACGAGCGAGGCTAAGGTTCAACTGGAAACTATTTTAACTATTTAAAGAACTACCACAAATTAAAACCTTAATTTCAGTGGTCAATACTGGAAAAGAATGATTTCCTATAAAAGGAAAAAGCTACCCAGTGATCCAATGGTACATAATAAATAACATATTTCTAAAGCTTCTAATCCATTACTATAACTTAAGAAGTCAGACCAAATGGAATCTTTCAAAACCAGATTAAGACAGCACAAAATCTTCAGTACTTTTAACACTTACTTTTGTAATCCCTGTAACTGGTTTTTAATGGTCCCGTGGATCATTTTGATGAAGTTGATATTCCAGTTGAAGAGACAACTAAGAAATCTTCTTCCCTAGAAATAAAAAAGGATAGAATGTTTACATTGCAACCAAATAAAAAGTGCCAAATAACAAACAATTATTTGAAACGTCTAGTAAGCTAAACATTGCTATTGCTAAAAAGGAGGCACATGTAATTATCACTGAGAGCACACGCACGAGTTGAGCTGTCTGCGGGGCCTGCACAACCAGGAGCCACACAAGCCGCCTCCCCCAGGGCTGAGCAGCCACTACACTGAGCGCCTCTGTCCTCAAGGGCCACAGGTGCAGAGATGGAGACCACAGACAGTAACCATGGGTCCATAAACGTCTCATTCTGGCTCTGTCATGGATGGTTCCATAGTCTCAAATGAAAGAAAGCTTTAAATCTAGCATAGGTGGGTGGGAATGGAGTTGAATATCCCAGTTCATTTCACCTTCTCATTTATAGATGAGAAAACTGAGGACTCATATAGTTAAAAGGCTAAGTGTTTGTCAAGCTAGAATTTCCAAATACACAGTCTTCAAGTCATAAATACATCATGTGATGATAATTTATATGCATGCTACTAGATTATATATCTGAACCTAAAAAGAATGAATACAATATTCATACTCTATAGAGTGCATAAAATACATCTATCTAGAATTCTCTCAGTGAATAGCACCTTTATCTCTTATCAGCACACCACTGCACAGAACTGGAATCCTACAGAAATGCAATACATTTTGATTCAAATGCAGGGTAACCATGCTCACAACAGGCAAGTTAAAAAAAAAAAAACAGTAATATTCACTGGAAGTAATCTGTTAGTACAGTACAAGATGTTTATGGTTTACCCAGAATGACTGGAAACTGACCTGACCAAATTAATGATTGATGAGGAAACTACATTTAGATATCTTAAATTCAAAGGAGACATCAATTTTTTAAAAAGGGTAGGGGTTGTAACACATACATACGTTTATGCCTGTTATATATCTGCACACATATATAAGTTAACAAGTACGATTCATCAACTCCTTATGTATAAGTCAACATAAAATTGTTTATTGTTTGAATCCATCATTAATTTCTTCACTCTCCCATTTCAGGACAATCCTGGAGACATGTGTGGGGCACAGGCTGTGTCCAACATCTTTGTAATAACGATGGTGCTGACACAGCAAGGATGGCAAAGGGCAGCCCTCCCCAAGGGTTCTTATCCACCAGCGCCTGGGCTGCGGTTTGATACATATTACCTCATCTGTTCCTCACAACAATCCTGTGAAACAGTAACTGCTGCTCCTATTTTACAGAAGAAAACTCTGAGGCTGAAAGGCCTGACCAAGGGCACCACCTATAAAGTGAACAAAGACCCTGGGAGCCAAAGGTCTCAGTCCTAATCACATGGCCCTTTGTCTAGCGGACTGCAGATGGCTCGCCGGGGTCCAGTTCTGTCTCTGCCGCTGAGCAGCTGTGACACCTGGAGGAAACTTATTCTGTACCTCAGAGCTGGTCCTCCTCCTCCTCTGAAGCCCTTCTCCACCTCCTTCAGGGAGGAGGGATGACTTCCTCCTTCTGCCTCAGAGATGTGCCTGCTGAGCTATGAGCATCCAAAAGCAAAGGCTTGTTCTAGTCTCCACTGACTCTGCCTGAGCATGTAGTCGATGCTCAGTAAACAACTGCAGAAGGCCCCTAACACAGAAGAACTATGCGAGCCTCTCTGTAATTCTTAATTCTCCAGTAGCCATGTTAACAAAAGTAAAGAAGATTAATTTTAATAATATATTTTATGTAAAGCAATATTTAATATAACAGACAATAAAAATATTGTCTATTAAGTACATAACAAAAATTATTAATGAGCTATTTTATGTTCATTTCTTTCCCACTAAATCTTCAAATCCATGTGTATTTTATACTTATGGCTAATCTCAGTTCAGATGGGTCCCATTTCAGGTGCTCAGTAGCCTCATATGGGAGTTGACCCCAGGACGGGCAGTGCAGCAACAGGCCAGAAGCCTCTCTGGATTTACAGGATGGGTAGAAAAAAGAAATGGAGGATATTATGGGATGACAGTTTTGAGTACATGGCAATTAAAATGGAATTAGGGCAGAAGGCCAGATCTCATTCATAGAGAAGTGCTTTCTCAACCTTATTTTTAATCATTCTTAATTTAAAATGTAATTACGGTTCCCCTAGGATTCACACTGCCACCTGTTACCATCCAAGTTAATGATGAAATAAGCAAGGACTTGTAAAATGTCTTCTCTAGTACTGCCATGCAGTAAAAATAATGTGCAGTAAATGGCTCCTGGTAGCTAAGCAACACCGAGCATGATGCAGACAGGAACCATGTGAACACAGGAGAAACATCTATTAAGAAGCAGCTCACAAACAGATCAAAAAACAAATACCTATTTACCTCTTCTTTCTTGATATAATTAATATTTATGAAGCACTCAAGTAACATATCTTTAATTTCTCCACTTTCCTCCAAATCATAATCAAAGCAATATAAAGCTTGATGGATACGCCAAAGCCGACATATGTCTGCACCCTAGGAATGACATAAAAAATGTTATACCTTTTTTAATGAACAGTAAAGTCATATTTCAAATCAAGTATATTTTATATCATAAATAATGGTAATTCTAGTTGATTCATCAAAGATTAAAAAATAATGACAAATAAAAACATTTTAAAATTTGCAAATGCCACCTATAGCTCTACAGAACATTTTTTTAAAACATAAGGAAAATAATTAAAAATCCAGCAAGTTCAAGAACTTCCTCGATGATGAAGATTTTATACATCTGAACTGTCTAGTGCAGTAGACATTAGCCACATTTCACTGTAGAGCTACTAAAATGTGACTAATGTAACTGAGGAACTGAATTTTTCATTATTTTTAACTTTAAATTTAAACAGCTTTCTGTGGCAAGGGGCTACTACATTGAATAGCGCAGGTTTAGAATGTTAGGAAGACGTTTAAAAATAAAGTCCTAGCTAGGTGGTGCACTCCTGAAGTCTCAGCTACTTGAGAGGCTGAGGCAGGAGGATTGCTCGAGCCCAGGAGTTTGAGGCTGCAGTGAGCTATGATCATGCCACTGCACTCCATCTGGGCAATAGAGAGAGACCCTGTCTTTAAAAAAATAAAAAGTGAGCATACTGTCTTAGTCTCCAGACTCCTCCTTAGTAACATGACAAAGGCTGTCTTTCCTGTGTCTTCCTTGGCAGGCAGGCCTTTCTCCCACCAGGTAACACACAAATCCTGAATAGAACTCTGTAGTTTTCGTTCAGACTCAGGTAATGCATATAAAATACCTAAAATACAGCACAGTAATTTTCCAATTAGTAAGGCAAATTCTTATTACTTCAGAGTCAACAGTTTAGAGTGTCATGACTTTATATATTATTTAAAGCTTTGCTAAGCAAATAATATTAGTTTATGTTTAACTTGCCAAAGATTTATATACATTAATTATAAAATGCAAATAATGTTAATTTAAAAACTGTTTGACAATTGTTATAAAAAGACCCTCAACAGACATAATAGAAAAGAGATTTTTGGAACTGGAAGTCTCAGAGAAATCGTATCACCAATTTTAGAAAGGCAGATGCTGAGGCTAACCAAACCTCAGTGTAACAACACCAATGGTATCTCTGTTAACACCAGAGCCAAGACAGGTCTACTGACCAATCAATAATCCACTACTATCCCTCAATGTGCCAGCCTCAAATTTTGGCTCAGAGGTGAAAAACAGTCAAAGCAATTACCATAACGAATACAAAAACTGCAGTGCTTTTATTAACAGAAAAGCTCAATAATTAGATTAATGATACTAATGCTCATAATTATAATCTGTAGGTATCTGAATGTCATTACACTAATATAACATTCCTGAATTAACTGGGAAGATGATAGCAACTACAGTGTTAGCACTAATCATTTCACTAGTTATTTGCAGACCGTACAAATAAACTGATAGTAAAATTCACAAAGCATTTGGAAGCTATTTTCATTATGATTAGGGGTGACTTTTTAATAAGACACTGTATTTCAACTCAAGAATTCAGAATAAAACAATGTACTATAAAACATACATAAATCCAAGTGATGCTAAGAATAAGAAGCTTGATGAGATACTTTGTCACATCAAACTAATTACACTCGCACAGTGAAGGATGAGGGTATGTGAAAAGTTTTCTTAAAAATCATTAAGATATTTTTACATCTTTTGTAACTAAAATTTTATATATTTCACAATCAAATATTTTCATTAACTTAGACTAAATTAATAACTAGTTTTACAGTTTTGTTAAAACTTGAAAAGTACCATCATTTAAATTTCAATACAGTAAAACTCCCCTAGGAGTCAATAATCACTCCTCAGATCACGTTCACAACATACTTAAAGAAAAAATTCAGTGTCACAAATTCTTAGTTAAATTGACACTATCTAGCAATGGTAATCACATAATCAGGTATTTTCTTCTCAACAAGTTCTTGATCATTGGTCCAGTAAGTCAAGACTTCCCTGAAAAACCTGTAAACAGCAGTTAGTTGCTGAGTACTGCCCATCTCACCATCTATAACATCTAAATGGAGCTTAAATTAAACTAATTAGGCCAGACACAATGGCTCATGCCTGTAATCCCAGCACTTTGCCAGGGCAAGGTGGGAGGATCACTTGAGCACAGGAGTTTGAGACCAGCCTGGGCAACACAGTTAGATCCTGTCTCTACCAAAAAACAAAACAAAACAAAACAAAAAGCATGGGCCATGGTCCCAGCTACTAAGGAGGCTGAGGTGAGAGGATAGCTAGAGGCCAGGAGGTCAAGGCTACAGTGAGCTGGGATCATGTCACTGCACTCCAGCATAGGCAACAGAGCGAGATTCTGTCTCTAAAAAAAACGATAAATATAAAATAAATAAACTAAGTATTCAGGACAACTCTTATGTAAGTATGTTCCTATTCTAGCTGAAGAAAAAGAACTTGACTGCAAAGCTATACCTTTATACCACTTCTGCTACTGAATTCAACAATGCTCATGAAAACAACTAGTTTCCTTTTACAAAGTATCATTTCAGGCCAGCCGCGGTGGCTCACGCCTGTAATCTCAGCACTTTGGGAGGCCAAGGTGGGTGGATCACCTGAGGTCAGGAGTTTGAGACTAGCCTGACCAACATGGAGAAACCCTGTCTCTACTAAAAATACAAAATTAGGTGGGCGTGGTGATGAATGCCTGTAATCCCAGCTACTAGGGAGGCTGAGGCAAGAGAATCGCTTGAACCCGGGAGGCAGAGGTTGTGGTGAGCTGAGATCGCGCCATTGCACTCCTGCCTAGGCAACAAGAGCGAAACTCCGTCTCAAAAAAAAAATAAAATAAATGAATAAATAAATAAAAACAGAAACAAAAACAAGTATTTCAACACCCACTTCTAAATATGCCATTTATAACAAAATCAACTCACCATTTAATATAATAACACATTCCAGTAGGGCTTCGTAGTTCTCACTTTCATTTATTACAGACACAGAAGCAAGAATCACAGATGTAATTGCATAAATTATTTCTATGCTTTTTCTCTATAAATGAAAAATCAAAGCATGAGTGAATTAAAATCATCAACTTAAAATCAGTTTTTAGCAGAAATTTCAGTTACAAATTTTCTAAAAATCAAGCCACAATTCTAGCTTACTCTAAAAAGAATTAAAGTTGAATAAAAGTAAATCATCCTAAAAGAACAGCAATATTTAGTATTAGATTAATAACAGTAGGGTTGAAAAGTGAATAAAACTACAACAGACTAAACTTCTAAAATTCTTGACTTCTAACTTCAAAATCTGTCTTAATGTAAAATTCAATGATACACAATGAACAGTTATTTTTTGACAAAAAAAAGAGAAAAATGTTTCTTATTTTTGAAAAAGAAATACTACCATTTTTGAGCCATGTTCTGTTTCCATATTGTCTTCACCCTGGGCTTCCACTACCTGCCACCCATCCACTGGGCTTTCTAACAACACATCTGTCAATAAATTCTTCAGCCTTTGCCATAATTCTTCTTTCTGTTTCCTTGATAATTCATCTAGTAATTCATTTAGGCTGAAAGGATCAGAGGCCTCTTTCTGTAACATAAATAGCAAGTGTCACATTTCAAATACAAAAAATTAATCATATCCTTTTCATAATGTCATCAAAAGAAAAGTTAAGTGTTAACTTCATTACAAGTTCAAGAGTTTGGTTGTAGTATTCAAAATCCATTCCTAAAAGGGAAGAAGCACAGGGATTCTCCACCTATTCTTTCCTAGCATCCTAATCTTCAGAGTTTTTAAAATTTCACCCACTTAGCAAAACCCTCCCTAAAAGGGACCCAAATGTCCACCATCTCCATACCTAGAATTAGGTTACAAAAGTAGGCTAAAGTTCAATAACAATGGCAATAATAATACTGTGGCCACAGATTCCAGCCCCACGTGGGCCCTCAACACCACCTTCTACTCCTTCCTCAATATCATTCTCTCCCACCAGCCAACAAGATGATTTCAGATCTCCTCCAACAACCCTCTAAACCCATTTCCTCTTATCTGAGATGACCCCACCTACTCTTTGATGAAGCAAATAGCGGCCCTCATCAAAAGGGCATAGAATCCAATTAAAGGGACTCCCTGTAGCCAAATTTGGGACAACGTGAGCACCAAAACAGTGACAGTGATTAATTATAACCAGTTGAATGAAATAAGCATAAACGAGGCCAAGCCAACCACTCTGGGAGAGAGGGCTGCAGTGAGCTGTGATTGTACCATTACACTCCAGCCTGGGCAACATAGCAAAAGCCTGTCTCTAAAAAGAAAAAATCAATGACAGCATACTGATAATAAATATCAAATCATTAATTAATAGCACCTGCATGCTCTAGAATGTCAGTGAATAAATATAGATGCAATACAGGGTTAGAAAATCACTGTTTTATAGCCATCACAATAATTATGGACTCTGGCAGGAATTATCAGAAGATGCTGAAACAAGTGGGTGGAAGCCTGGTGAGCAGCAGGACATTACAGTGTCACCACTTTCCCACAGAGGCAGGCTCCCAGAAGAGACCTGGCGGACACCTACCCACACAGGGACGGACAGACCACGCCATGTGCTTCCTGTCTTGACAGTGCCGAGGACCTAACACTGCTAAGCAGTTCCTGCCAAAATGCACACTAAAATTTAATCAGATCCTCAACAGATGCAAATTGAAGGCTATACCACAAAAGAGCCACTTGCACTCTTCAAAACTGTCAGGGTCATAAAAAACACAGTAAGATGGAGAAAGTAGAGTAAAGACACCTCATAAGCCCTCCATCCCCCCATCCTCTCTTCCTGCTCTCCTAGCTCCTCTCCTGCCCTGGCGTTTGTTTTCTCCTCTTCTTAGCGCTCCTTCATTTTTCATCTAGCTTTTTCCACCTCCGCTTGTTCACTTCTATCTCCTCTCTTTCCTCGTTTCCTTGACCCTCCTCCCCTTCATTTCTCCTCTCCATTTTCCTTAGGCCTTTGCCTGTCAATCACATGCAAACACAGACCAGCTCTCAAATGTTTGACCTTAGACAGTATCTTGATCTACCTATAGACCCGACATTCAATCATGAACAATTGAATAATTCTTTACGCCTCAATTATGCAGAAAAAATAAGTTAATGGCCCGTTTAAGTCCATTAATGGTAATTTTCCAGTATATTAATGGACAGTTTTGGTGCTGGGGTCACTCGTCTGGGTGATGGACCACAGCTACTGTGTTCAAAGATCAAGAGGTTCTATTCAGGGCAAACTCTGGTGGCTGAAGGTGACCAGAGAAATGACTGGGCTGATTCATGATGCTTACATCAGGAAATACTAGTTGACTGATGGTTAGGGCACAGAAACGAATCAGGTCCCACCCTGCCCTGAGTAAGTTCACAGTCTAGGGGCAAGAATAACAACCTACAGATTGTTAAAATCTATTAGAGGTGTATGCTGAAGGATATAGCCCGAAGGAAAAGAAATAGCTGCCCATCCACCTATGTGACAAACTAGGATGGGCTGCTAACTCCTTCCTGAAAAATCAACCCTGAAGAAATGAGAGTGAGAGAGGTTCCAGTAACAAACTATAGCAACAAAATGAGACACACACCCAGCTTCACTGAAGGCTGTTTGGAGCTGGGGATGTGAGAAATGAGTGGCTGTTGCCTAGGGCACTGAAGAGCTGGCTGGAAGGGCAAGGAAAGGATGGGGGACAAAAGCTGTTCAAATATCAAAATGTTCTACCTCTCCCCAGCATGGCCTTGGGGTGGTCATTGCCTGGCATTGCCACGACGTTAGCAGTGACAGCCCAGGCCTCTAGGGCCATAGGACACTGGGCAAAGGCAGGGCAACACAAAAGCCCAGCAGTTAGAAAGAACATGTGCAGACTAGCAAGCTGCCTGTGGGCATCCCTCCACAACCACCTCCAGCCCCCGGATGCAGAAGCTGTGCAGCCCTGTGCTGTACAGAGCGCACCAGGATGAGGGGCCGGTAGGGTGGACATCCTGCAGGGCCTCTCCTCCCTGTGTGAGTGCCCTGGCCACCTGTGCCCCAGCAAGGTGCCTTTTTGTAGTCTATATGCCCAGAGGGAGGTATTCTCTTGTGACTGGCACGATGTGTATGAAGCAGGGGAAGTCTTGTTGCGTAGCAAAAAACTTGGTAGCATAAAGCAACAATTTTACTGTATCTCATGAATCAGATGCTCACGCTTGGGGACACACGCCTGTGCTTAAGGTGGCAGCTGGGTGTTGGATGTCTGGCACTTTGGTGCCCACTAATGAGGTCTCCCTCTGCAGTCTCATCCTCCAGCCTTTGTGTGTGGTCTCTCTCTCCAGCAGAGGGTGATCCTGCACTTCTTACATGACAACCACAGGCTCCGAGAGGAAGTAGAAGCTGCCAAACTTTCTGAAGGCCACTTCCTCAATATTCCGTCCGTCAAAGCAGGCACAAGCCCAATCCAGATTCAAGAGGAGAGGACATAGGCTGCAGAGGGTTATTTAACAGGATTATCCACAATGTTAAATTTCCTGATTTTGAGGATTTTAATGTGATTATATAACAGAATATCTTTTAGAAAAATACGAACTGAAATGTTTAGAGATAAAGAGGCACAATGCCTACAACTGACTCAAGTGATTCAAAAAAATGTAAATACAAAGGATGATAAAGAAAATGTGGCCAGTGGTAACAACTGGTAAACCTGGACATAGGGTATTCAGGATTCCTTTGAATTCCTCTTGCAACTTTTCTTTTAACTTAGCAGTTATTTCAACAGGAAAGAAATTACTTCTCCACCCTAACCCTGCCACCCTCCTCCTCCTAAGTCCACACCCTTAGCTTCCCAAATATGCCCTGCCTCAGGGGCTCGGCCTTTCCCATTCCTTTTGTCTAGAATCTTCTTTTCCCAAATCTCTGCATGGCCCATTTGGATCTCTGATCAAATATAGTCATGCAATGCATAGTGATATTTCAGTCAATGACAAACCACATATATGAGAGTGGTCCCATAAGATTATAATGGAGCTGAAAAATTCCTATCACCTAGTGATGTCATGGCTGTCAAAACATCATAGTGTAACAGATTAATCACATTTGTGGTAATGTTGGTGTAAAGAAACCTACTTTTTATCATTGTTTTAGAGTATATTCCTTCTACATTTTTTTAAGTTAACTGTAAACTAGCCTTAGGCAGGTGCTTCAAGAGAAATTCCAGAAGGCAATGTTATCATAGGAGATGAGATGACAGCTGCATGTCTGTTATTGCCCCTGAAGACCCTCCACTGGGACAAGATGTTAAGGTGGAAGACAGTGATACTGATGATCCTGACTTGGTACAGGCCCAGGCTCATGGTGTATTTGTGTGTTAGTTTTTAACAAAAAAGTTTAAAAAGTAAAAATAGATGGCTGGGCATGGTGGCTCACACCTGTAATCCCAGCACTTTGCGAGGCCAAGGCAGGTGGATCACCTGAGATCAGGAGTTTGAGACCAGCCTGGCCAACATGGCAAAACCCTGTCTCTACTAAAAATACAAAAATTAGCTGGTGTGGTGGCGTGTGCCTGTAATCTCAACTACTCAGGAGGCTGAGGCAGGAGAATCACTTGAACCCGGGAGGCGGAGGTTGCAGTGAGCCGAGACGACGCCACTGCACTCCAGCCTGGGCAACAGAGCAAGGCTCCAACTGAAAAGAAAAAAAAAAAGTAAAAATAGAAAAAAGCTATCAAATAGGGGTATAAAGAAAGTATTTTTAGCAAAGACATGGAATAAACCTAAATGCCCATCAATGATAGACTGGATAAAGAAAATGTGGTACATATACACCACGGAATACTATACAGCCATAAAAAAGAATGAGATCAAGTCCTTTGCGGGGACATAGATGGAGCTTGAGGCCATTATCCATAGCAAACTAACACAGGAACAGAAAACCAAATACAGCATGTTCTCACTTATAAGTAGGAGCTAAATTATGAGAACACATGGACACAGGGGGAACAACACACACTGGCCTATTGGACGGTAGAGGGTGGGAGGAGGGAGAGGATCAAGAAAAATAACTAATATAACTAAATAACTAAAAATAACTAATTACTAGGCTTAATACCTCAGTGATGAAATAATCTGTAAAATAAACCCCCATGAGAGAAGTTGACCTATGTAACAAACCTGCACATGTACCCCTGAATATAAAAGTTAAAATAAAATAAAATGAAAATTTTTTGTAAAGGAAAATAAGTTTGTGTTTTAAGCTAAGTGTTATTATAAAGGATTTTAAAAGTTTAAAATTTTTTTAAAGTTTATCAAGTAAAACAGTTACAGTAAGCTAAGGTTAATTTATTATTGAAGAAAAATGTTTTTATAAATTTACTGTAGCCCAAGTGTAATGTGTTTATAGTTTACAGTAGTGTACAATGACGTATTAGGCCTTCACATTTACTCACTAGTCAGTTATTCACCCAGAACAACTTCCAGTTGTGCAAGCTCCAGCTACACTAAGTGCCCTATTCAGATGTAGCATTTTTTATGTTTTATACTGTATCTTTACTGTACCTTTTCAATGTTTAGATACACACCATTGTGTTACAACACTGTGCCTACAGTATTCAGTACAGTAACATGCCATACAGGTTTGTAGCCTAGGACGGTAGACTGTACCATCTAGCCCAGGTGTGTACTGAGCTGCTCCATCTGGGTGTACGTAGGCACACTTTAGGATGTTCACACAACAATGAAATGACCTAATGATGCATTTCTCAGAACCTATCCTCATCAAGAGTCATGTGACTGTACCAACTCTGTTCAAATATCATCTCTGAGGTTTTCTTTAGCCACTCCATCGTCCCCAACTTCCACTTCCACTTGCTTTATCAGTAGTAGTAGTATTTTTTTTTTTTTGAGACAGGGTCTCACTTTGTCACCCAGGCTGGAGTGCAGTTGCACCATCATAGCTCACTGTAGCCTCAAACTCCTGGGCTCAAGTAATTCTACTGCCTCAGCCTCCCAAGTAGTTGGGACCACAGGCACAAGCCACGACACTAGGCCAATTTTTTAACATTACTGTAGAGACGGGGTCTTACTATGTTGCCCAGGCCGGTGTTATCCTGGCCTCAAACGATCCTCCTGCCTCAGCCTCCCAAAGCTCTGGAGTTACAGAGGTGAGTCACTGTGCCCAGCCTCCACCTGCTTTATTATTTCTATATGTGTCTTGTTTTTCTTCCTCTACCACTAGAACATAAACCCCCATTTGTGCAGAAACTTTGCTTTGTGTGTACTATAACCCCAACTCTCAGTGCAGTGTCTGGCACACAGAAGGCACTTAGGACATGTTTGTTAAATGATGGAATTCTCCTCAGTGCTGTGTCCTCCTCCCCATCATTGATTCTCCAAGAAGGACAAGGGCATACAGTATAATCAGCTCCACTCTGGAACACTTGCTTGAAAATAAAAATTTGTTCCAACATTGTCAATACATCAAGGAACAATTTGACCAAAGGCAAATTCCCATTTGCTTATGTGGGATTTCATAGGCAAGAAATACCAGGTGAATGCAGAAAACTGCACCCACTGACTGGAGCCACCAGGATCCCATGAAACACATCTCAGACACCTACCAGCTCAGTCCATTCATACCTGGGCCACACATTGTGCCCCTCACCTGCTATGACCCAAAGGCCCCAACCCCACTTCACTGCACCCTTCCCAGGCCCACTGTGCTCTCTAATGCTCCATATTCCCCTCTGCCTTGCTTGCCTTTTTCTCCTCTGCTCTACCTCATTTTCTTCCTCTTACACACAGAGGGGCAGGTGTACCTTGGGAGCACAGGCACCCACTTCCAACTATAGAATGTAAATATTTTTCAAGGTAAAGTGCCATGCTTACTACAGCATTTATGCATTTCTTAGTGATTTAACATATAAAATTATGCTACTGTTTTATTAGGTTCCTGTTTTTAACATGTCACTGGCAAAATTTTTTAGTGTTGTCCCCTCTAACTCCATTTTCCCCATAATCTCTCTGGGTTTTTTATTTATTTATTTATTTATTTTAACCAATTCTGCAGAGTGCAGTGACTGTTGGTAATGCATGTGTGGGATTACAGCAGAACTAACTGTACTTGGAAAGATCTACCTGATAGGCCTCAAACTGATTTAAGTTCTTATCAAATTGAACTATGGGAAACCATCATTATTATACAAAATGGCATTTATGTCATTCAACTTGATGAACCCACGTGATGCACAATCCTAGAAATTTTCATTTTTACGTGTAACAGCCACACGGTGACTAGGTACTAAGCTGAACTGTTAAGTGTTAATAAAGCTTATTGATAAACTAGAGTTAATGCCTCATTAGTATAAGGACTAATTCAGTATTCTCCTGAGATGTCTGCTGGCTGCCCAGCAACACTGCAAAGGCTGGTTGGCACACAACGGGTGGCTGGAAACAACGCACCCCAGAAGGGCACCTGTCATTGTGGCCACCAGTGTGATTTTGAGTTGCTATTTTTACCTCTGATTTTCAATTTAGTTTGCTGTGATTTTGTTAACATTATGGTATGCACTTTGCAACAACAATCTTTCAGACTTTAAAATATGTATGTACTGCATTTCCAATACAATCCATATACACTGCTACTGCTAAAGCAGACATTTATATATTATCTAACTAATTTGCTCTTATAAACACTTCTATGGTGATGAGATGCCTATGAGTTTGTGATTATTTTTAAGTTTACAGGATATCATTTTATAATACCAAAACATGTCATAAGCTCATTTGTCTTATAAAGAAAAATGATTTCTTAAATGTTGCCAGTAACAAATTCATTATTAGATTCCTCTCTAATTCTTTGTTGTCACTAATTTGATTTTCACCACATAATAAGAACAAGTGAGACAAGTGTGCCAAGGGTCTCCTGCCCCAAAGATATTTTCGTATTTCAGAGTCAGTGCCTCCAATGCTGGCTTCCTCAGAGATGTGTCCTAGGCCCTTTTATCTGAAACTCTACAGAGATAACTGCTGGCATTCCCACGACTTAGGCTTCCATGCCCAACCTGTCTCCAGCCCAGCCCTTTCCCCTGATATCCAGACGTGCATGTCTGACTACTGGCCATCCGCTGGTGCACATCCCACCACCAGTCATCTGGTACCTCCAAAATGGAGCCACATTCTCCCTTGAATCTGCCCTCTTCCCATGTTCATGAGCTTGCTGAATGGTACTACACAGTCAGACGCCTGGGCCCTTCCCCACCATATCCATATCCAATAAGTCCAATAGTGCCATCACTTCACTACCAAGCAGCTTCCCATTTCCAGTTCCTAATTCAACCATCATTATGAAGAGCACGACCTAAGAGGTTAGCCTTAAATATGTCCCTTTGACATATTTCTCACTTGCAGTCAGAGGAATATTTCCAAAAGGCAAACCATATTTTTCTCCTTACCTCTATTTTGTCCACTAGTTCTCTCTCCTTCTCTTTTGTTCTCTTCCTCCCTTGCCTACAGCTCGCTCCCTGCTTCAAGCACCCACCATTCTCAAGATAAAGTCTGAATTCCTTAAAATGGTAAAGACTCGTGTAGCCTAGCCCCCAGCCTCATCTTCTGCCTTCCTGCTGAACTTCAAGTTCAAACACAACAAACCTTCTCTAGTCTTCAGAGTGACCTTCTTTGTTAGATGGGTCCTTTCCCCCAACATCCCTCTTTGACTGGTTAACTTCTGTTTATCTTTTACATCTTAGCGTAGCCCACCAGCAGGTAGATTTGAGTATAAAGGGTTTTGTTTTCTTCTTTCAAATAAACATTGGTCGCTAAGGATCCACTGAGATAACTATGTTTCTTTTGGGGACATAATGACTTTAGAACATATTTCATATTCACAGTCAAAAATCACAACAAAACTAAAACATGAAACTTACATCAAGTTGAACAAATTGCAAAAACTCTCCAACCAGCTCCTTAGACACGGCTTGTACAAATGTCTCACGTTTTTCCATGACAGATGGCACTGTTCAAATGGCATTTATTTTGTAACCCTAGTGGAAAACACAATCATACTGAAACACTTGCAAATATATCTTTTTCTATAAGATTTAATTTGATATTAACATCCAAGAACTGCAAGAAAATTCCTGAACCACGTATGGCAGACAGTTTCTAAAAACATTCTGACATAAAACACGCTATAATATCTGAAAAACAATTTACTTATTTCTTTTACTGGGGATGTAAATAACATAACATTAATGATATTTTATCAACAATTGTTAATAAAATTACCAACTAAGGAGGGAGAAATCCAAATAGCCTTAGGAAGCTCACCACCATCTCTCCCTTTTTAGTACCTTAGCAAGATGCTGGCTCGGCAGATCTGAGTTGATTGAACAAAAGAACAATCTGATCCCAGCTGCAGATTCTGAAGATGCTCCCTTTCTAAAGGCCATTCCTCCATCAAAAAAATCCCACTGTTAATGTTATCTTGTTATTCAAAGTGAGATGGAAAACAGTGGCCCCGGGGGTCACCTGGGATCTTGTTAGACTACGCATTAGGCAGGCTCAACCACAGCACCCTCCTCCCACCCCTTCGGGATAATGAGAGCTCAGGGGACTTTGTATACCCTCCATCCTGCCTGTGTTTTTCCAGGAAATTCTATTTCGCATTCACAATACCTGGTGCTACTGGTGCCCTACTGAAAAAACATCAACCTAAGGATGAGGTAATAGCAAATGATGGAACACATTTGCAGTAGGAGCCCCCTCACTTTAAAAATAAATGAAAACCACCTGCACCATTATAAATAGAGCAATATGGAAAATTACTGCCAATAATTATGGGGACAGAGAGTCATCTTAAACATATAATACTACATTTTAATGTCCAAATTGAACAAAGCAAAAATAACCTCAGCTTAATGACTCCCGAAATAAGTTAACAGTGAAGTCTGGTCATCTCATTCCTCAACTCAAATGGCTGAACTATGAACTACGGTCATGGATCACATAACATTTCAATCAACAACAGACCACATGTATGACCGTGGTCCCATAAGATTATAATGCCATATTTTTACTGTGCCTTTTCTATGCTTAGATATGTTTAGCGATGCAAATACTTACCATTGTATTACAGTTGCCTACAGTATTCAGTACAGTAACATTCTGGGAGCAGTAGGCTACACCATACAGCCTATGTGTGTAGGCTACACCTCTAGGTGTAGGCAAGTCCACTCTGCGATGTTCATGCAATGATGAAATTGCCTAACGACAACGTGTCTCCCTCTTTAAATTAAGCATGACTGGCACACTTTTCACGGACAAAGAAAATGGGGAGGGAAAGGAGAGGGGCCAGTAACAAGCATAATGAATAGTGGCTAGGACAAATTCATGATTTTAGAAAAATAATCCAATAAGGTGCAGCAAACACATGGAATCATACGTCTTCGCCCGGCAAGTCTGTGAACACTCTCCACTTTTTCATAGTTCTGGTCACTTTTCTTGTTTGCTCTATTTCCAAGTGTACCTCTTTGGCATTTTAGTCCAACCTACAGTAATACACTTCCTCTAGACTACCAAACTTATTCCTATATTTCCCATTTTCCCTCTTATATTAGTGACTGTAGTTTTTTAATGGTTAATTTTTCAATCTATCTCCCAAAGTGGCAATATTCCATGTTTCTTGTACCATATGTGCATAAGACCTCAGCCCTGCAGCCAGAATGCTACTTTCAAGGTAAGGAGTCATCTCACCATCCAGTTATCAGTCCGAAGAGCAGGTTACTCTTCGCACAGGAGGTCTGGTACTAAATCAAGATGAGCATTAAAAAGAAGAAATCCCTGTTACCTTCTCACCACCTGTGACTTCCCACTCCGTCCCCAAATTCCTTCCTCATGGACACAAGAGGCACCAAACCAGCAACAAGAGTTCAGGAGACTGATGTCTCTGAGGACAATGCCCACGTCCACAGCTGGGGAGATACTCTCTGAGGGCAGTGCCTACACCCAGGGCTCAGGGGAACTCTCTCTGAGGGCAGTACCGACACCCAGGACTGAGGGGACACTCTCTGAGGGCAGTACCGACACCCAGGACTGAGGGGACTCTCTCTGAGGGCAGTTCACATGCCCAGGACAGAGGGGGTCGCTCTCTGAGGGCAGTGCCCATGCCCAGGACTGAGGGGACGCTCTCTGAGGGCAGTGCCCATGCTCAGGACTGAGGGGGTCGCTCTCTGAGGGTAGTGCCCATGCCCAGGACTGAGGGGACACTCTCTGAGGACGGTGCCCATGCTCAGGGCTGAGGGGTCGCTCTCTGAGGGCAGTGCCCGCGCCCGGGGCTGGGATTTTCCTCCGACACGGACAAGAAGGACAGGCGTCGCTGAGCTGGGTAGGGGGGATGGCCCGGGGTCGCCAGTTCCGTCCAGTTCCGTCAGAGGCAGCACTGCCCGCGCGCAGGTCGGCCGCCTCCTTAGGGGAGTGGAGGCTGGGACCCCGACCAGCCGAGGAGGGGCTTCCCGCCCGATCCCTGCTACTTCCCAGCCCCTGCTGTGAACCCAATCCCGGCCCCGCACCGCAGCTCTTACCTGGGCTCGGGGACCCGCCGTTTCCCGCGCTCGGACCAGATTCAAACGCACCCGCCGGCGCCCCAGACGGGCCCCGCCCTCCCGGTCGTCATCGGGCGCCGCTCTCGCGAGAGCTGGGGCGCCGCGAGCCTCGGGCCCCGCCCACACGTCCGCCCCGCCCCGCCTCCAGATCATGCCCCGCCCACATGCCCGCCAGTCTTCTTCCTGTCTATGCCCCGCCTCTTAGGGCGCGGCCTCGAGCAGCTAAGCCCAGTGCCCTGCCGGGCGCTACGGAACGCGCACGCGGGGCGCCACAGCTGGGGAACCCATGCACGGTCCGCGCGCCGACGTCCACTGCGCGCTCGTGCGCGTCCTGGGGCCTCCGCGGAGGGAGTGCGCGGTCCAGGAGAGGGCGGGGCGCTGCGAGCAGGCGGTGTTGTGGGAAGGAGGAAGGAGAGGAAGAGAGAGACGGGGAGAGAAAGGAAAGGCTTGGGGCGGGGAGAGGCCACAGGGCCGTGTCTGGATCCCCGGGAGAACCCCACCCCGACCTGGCCGGCCCCCGTGACCGCCCTCCCTGCCGAGGGGGCACCTGTCCGGGTGGTCCGCAGCCTGCACACGGTAGGTGCACCCTGGGCAGGTGCTTCCCCCTCAGGAGCCCCCCGGCCCGGTGAGGCCCCTAACAGGTGCTTCCCCTGCAGTTGCTCCTCCAGCAGGTGAGGCCCCCGGCAGGTCAGCTGCACATAGGGTGGAGAGGGAGAGGCCTTAGCGGGGACCCTCGGAGGCACCCGTGTGAAGGAGTAGCAATGTCATTCAATTCTTTGGACTTAAATGCCAAAATCACATACTGATGTATCAATCTCTTTTAATTTGTGTCAGCGAATAACTTGATTGGGCGTTCCCAATTTTTGTTGAAAGCAAATTCTTAGAAAACGGTGCTCTTTACCACCGAGCTCTGCATCCCTTCGTGAGGACTTGGCCTTCCCTGGAGCTATGTTCTTTCATGCTTGAAATGTCTAGAGTGGTATCTGTTTTCCCGGCTTAACTCAAGCCAGAGGTCTTGGCGAGATTGAAGTCGTTGCACTGTGGGAGCACAGCACCACCCAATAGGAACATCATGGGAGCCACAAGTGCACTTGTAAATTTCTAGTGACCACATTAGAAAAATGAAGATAAATAGGTGACATTAATTTTTAAATATGTTTTATTTAGCCTAGTATATAAAAAATATTTATGTTACTTGTTGGAATATCGTTTCAACAAGCAATATAAAATTATAGCAGGGAGAAGACTGGTTTACTAGGAAGCTTGCAACAGTGAAGCAAGGCAGGCTGCAGAGGGGAGGGAGAAGACCCACTCGGAGGATGCTGAGTCTGGGACCCTTGTCAACAGGTGGCCGATATCTAACATCGCCTATTTCATCCTGGAGCTCCAGCCACCTCTGACCTCCTCCTCCCTCCATACACAGACAGATCCTTCCCTGCCATTTCTTGAATTTTGGTGCCCCCATCTTCTTCTCACTGCTTTCTTCTTAGCAATTTCCTTCATATCCAAGGTGCAAACTGCCACCTTCAAGCAGTGACCTCTGCATCTGGATTTGCAAGACACGGTTATTTCTGAACTCCAGAATTTTCAACAGCTCACTGCCTACTCCCACGCTGGTGCTGACATGCATCCAAAACAGATATCGACTTCCCCTCCCACCCCTGAATCCTGCCCCTTTCCTTATGCTGGTCCCTCCTCCAATCAGCCATCTGTTCCTGGGGGTTCCACTTCCTGAGTAGGAATAATGTAACAAGTTACGCATGTGAGCTCTGAAGCTGTACGACCTGGGCTAAACTGGTTCTGTGCTCACTAGCTGGTGACCTTCGACAAGCCATGGACGACTGAGCCTCAGTTTCCTCATCTATCAAATGGGACCTACTTAAGTACTGAGCCTCTTCTAGGGGGTTTTTATGAGGCCTAAATGTCTGTATAATGCAGAGCTCAGCCTCCTCTAGGGGTTATTATGAGGCTTAAATGTCTATGTAGTGCAGTGCTCAGAGGCACGTGGAAGCAGGGCAGCAGGAGCACCCAGTGCGCCCCCAATGCACCTGCCCATGCAGCCACTAATGTCATAGGATCCTTTGGGTATCGCTTCACCAGCTAGAAACCTCCGTGGCCAGCGGCGCCTCTGCTAGAGTTTTGCTCGAGCCCACTCAGCCCAGCAGGTTGCGCTCGGCTTGCACTACCAACCCAGATCCCACGCCTGCCAAGGGTGAGCCATGTGCAGAGCGGCAAGGGGTATGTGAGCAAGCGAGCATGGGGTCCAACCACTGCGCACACCCAGCCATGCAGCTGCTGTGGTGGAGCAGGCAGCTCTAGGTGCCTGCACAGCTGCCGGCTCCATGCGAGGCTGTGGCTGGACCAGAGGTACCACAAGTGGCTTCCACTGCAGGCATCAGCATCTGGACAAGGGGAACATGGTGGCACCCGAAAGCTCATAGATGCCAGGAGCCACAGAGCCCCAAAGGGGGGTTATAGTGTGTCACAGCCGTGGCTCAGGGAGCCCCGAGGTCTGGGCTCCCAGAAGGGCCACAGCTCTTCTGTCCTTCTCATCACCCACAGCATGGCGAGCAGGGGGTCGTGTTTCCGGGGCGGCATGATTCACCTCATTTGTGTTACAGGTCTTTTGGTCCTGCTGTCCCACACCGGTCCACGGCTCCTTGGCTGTCCCGGCCCCACCGCTGCTTCTCACTGCATGGGGTGGCCACTGGGCGCCAGCAGAGGGTGGGAGGGCTATAGCATTATAGCTCTGGCTTGGGGAATCCCAAGGCCTGGGCCTCTACAAGGGTCACCACTCTTCACTCCCTCAGTCTGGGAGCGTGTCACCACCCGCAGCTCAGCGAGCTGGCCAGGAACCCGTTACAGCCACTTTGGCTCCCACCTGCAACTTGGCAAGCTGGCCAGGAAAGTATTACAGCTCCTTTTGCTCTCACCATTCAGCAGGTTCCAAGTTCTTGTCCCATGTCCAGGAAGAATGAGGTTTGGCAGACATCTGGAGGGTGAGCAAGGCAGAGAACAGCTGACCAAATAGCTCTCAGCGGAGAGGAGACTCGAAGTGGGTAGCTCCTATCCACAGGCAGGTATGGGCTCAGAATGGAGGAAGTACATGTTGATTGGTCCATAGACAGGAGGAAGTGTGTGCTGATTGGCCCATGGGCAGGCCTGGAAAAAGCACCACTTGATTGGCTGAAAGGCATCAAGTAAGTTCTCTTTCTGGATCTCGGACTTCACCAGGAACTGGCATCCTGGCCCAGGAACTTCAGGCTGTCCCTGGCTTGAAAGTGGGGTTTCACCAGGGACCTGCCCCTTCCCACCCAGGAACCTGTCTGCCTCCCGCTACCATCACCATTCACCGGGAATGTGCCCTTCCCCGCAAATAGACGACACTCCTCCAGAACTCAGCTCAAGCTTTACCTTCTATAGGGGTTTATTTCCTGAACCCCATAACCCTCACTGTAATGCAATCACTTAGCCCCCTACCACAGGCCTCATCAGCTCCTCCATGTCAAGCACTGTGTCATCCTTAGTCCTATATCCGTGGCATAAGGCCTGGCACATTTTAGATGCTTGAAGAAAATATTTTCTGAATAAATGAATGAATGAGGCATGAGATCATCTGTGTTCTTAAAACCTTATAATGCGGTTAATGAGAAAAGGTTTATAAAATTAAAGGTGGACCACATGGCAAGGCAATATAAAACTAAGTTTCAAAGGGTATAAAACTTGGCAAAAATATCTTTGATAAAAATATAATATCTTTTTTTTTTTATGAGACATAGTCTCGCTCTGTTGCCCAGGCTGGAGTACAGTGGTGCTATCTCAGCTCACTGCAAGCTCTGCCTCCCAGGTTCACGCCATTCTCCTGCCTCAGCCTCCCGAGTATATGGGACTACAGGGGCCCGCCACCACGCCTGGCTAATTATTATTATTATTATTAATATTATTATTATTATTTGTATTTTGTTTAGTAGAGACGGGGTTTCACCGTGTTAGCCAGGATGGTCTCGATTTCCTGACCTCGTGATCCGCCCGCCTCACCCTCCCAAAGTGCTGGGATTGCAGGCGTGAGCCACCATGCCCGGCCAAAAATATAATATCTTTCATAGTGAGCCAAGCATAGGGTTTGCAGGGTTTTGTTTTTTTTTTTTTAAGTTTAGTTTACTTTGAATTGCACAAGTAACACAATCACATGGTTCAAACTCACATGGCAAGAAGAGGTATACAGAAGAGTCTTCTGAGACCCCCTGGACACAGCCCTCTGCTCCAAAGGAAACCATTGTTATCAGCTTCTCAGAAACCCTTCCCCTGCCTGTATAAGAAAATACAACATTTATAATTTAATTATAATAATTGTAACATGGAAAATAAGCTAAACCAACAAGAAGTCATTAGCTAGGAACTTCATGGAGTCCTAGTTAAAATAACCATTTCAAAGCCACTCTGGGCAAAACCCCCCAGTGCAGGGCAGCTGTGAGGGCTCTGTCACACCAGCCAGGGGCCCAGAGGAGGGGTCTCCAGGGTCACACAGGGCCTGGCCCAGCAGAGTGAGCCACTGGCTCCAAGAAGGGGAGGAGTCTCTCCGGCGCATAGGAAGCTGTATTAGTCTGCTCTCACACTGCTATGAAGGAATACCTGAAGCCAGGTGCAGTGACTCACACCTGTAATCCCAGTACTTTGAGAGGCCAAGGTGGGCAGATCACCTGAGGTCTGGAGTTTGAGACCAGCCTGACCAACATGGTGAAACCCCCTCTCTACTAAAAATACAAAAATTACCCAGGCATGGTGGTGCGCGCCTGTAATCCCAGCTACTCGGGAGGCTGAGGCAGGAGAATCGCTTGAACCCAGGAGGCAGGGCGGAGGTTGCAGTGAGCCGAGATCGCACCACTGCACTCCAGCCTGGGCGACAGAGCAAGACTCCATCTCAGAAAAAAAAAAAAAGAAAGAGAAAAAAGAAATACCCGAGGCTGGGTGATTTATAAAGGAAAGAAGTTTAATTGACTCCCAGTTCTGCATGCCTGGGGAAGCCTCGGGAAACTTACAATCATGGAGGAAGGAGAAGCAAACACATTCTTCTTCACAAGGTGGTAGGAGAGAGAAGTGCAAGGAGCAAAAGGGAAAGAGCCCCTTAAAAAACCATCAGATCTTGTGAGAACTCACTCACTATCACGAGAACAGCACGGAAGAAACCACCCCCATGATTCATTTACCTCCACCTAGTCTCAGATCTCGTGAGAACTCACTCACTATCACGAGAACAGCACGGAAGAAACCACCCCCATGATTCATTTACCTCCACCTAGTCTCAGATCTCGTGAGAACTCACTCACTATCACGAGAACAGCATGGAAGAAACCACCCCCATGATTCATTTACCTCCACCTAGTCTCAGATCTCGTGAGAACTCACTCACTATCACGAGAACAGCACGGAAGAAACAACCGCCATGATTCATTTACCTCCACCTAATCTGTCCCTTGACACATGCAGATTATGGGCATTACGGGGATGACAATTCAAGATGAGATTTTGGGTGTGGACACAGCCAACCATATCAGAAGCTGTTGCAGAAACATTGTTTTCCTTTTCGTGGTTTTTGTATTGCATTGTCTCTAAACGTTTGAACCTGGGAGATGTGGATATGGATGTTTGATCCCAAAAGTACAGTAACTACAGAAGACTCGAAAGTGCTCGGCAGCTGGGAACCCACATTGCCCCTGCCTGGGTGCTGGGCCAGCAGCCCTGCAGCACCTCCTGCTAACCCAGGAGGCACAGCCACACTTAGGGAGAGCTTGGGAATGGGTGGAGGGTGACAACTGGGGGTGCTGAGACAGATACCACTCACCTGGTGTCCCCGACAGTGAGGGGAGGGGAATGGTGGGGCAAGCCGGGCTCTGCAGGGCCCTGTGGACCAGGGCCCTCTGGACTTCTGGGGAACTCCAGTTCAGTGCAAGTGGTTTTCTTCCCCCTCTTAGGTTGTAATTCCTCTTTAACATGATCCCCGGCCTTTCAATAAAGGAATTTACATACACAACCTGCAGCTGTGACCTAGGGAAGACTGCAGGGGCAAAAGTGAAGAGGAAAGTGAGCAGCGCCCCCCCTCTCCCCCCCCGGGGTCTTCGGGGACGTCGCAGCATGGGTCCAGGGATGCGGGGCTCAGGCACGGGGCGTGAGCTCAGGGGTATCTCCTTAGTGGTTACTCAAAGGAGAACAAGATAAACCATCGAGGGCAAACGTTTTCAACCATGGCTGCCCATGAAAACTACTTGAGCTGCTTTAAAAATACTAAAGGCTAGGCTTCCTGGCCAACTCAATCAAATCGATCAATTCAACCGGGGATTCCCTGGGCATTCTTTTTTTTTTTTTTTTTTTTTTTTTTTTTCAGACAGAGTCTCACACTGTCGCCCAGGCTGGAGTGCAATGGCGCAATCTCGGCTCACTGCAAGCTCCACCTCCCAGGTTCATGCCATTCTCCCACCTCAGCCTCCTGAGTAGCTGGGACCACAGGCGCCCGCCATCACACCCGGCTAATTTTTTTGTATTTTTAGTAGAGACGGGTTTTCACTGTGTTAGCCAGGATGGTCTTGATCTCCTGACCTCGTGATCCTCCCGCCTTGGCCTCCCAAAGTGCTCGGATTACAGGCGTGAATCACCGCATCCGGCCTGCATTCATATTTTTTAACCTCCCCAAGTGATCCTAATGCACAGGTTAGAAGAAAATGATCTCAGAAAACATGTAAGAAGAGGAAACGTGAATGACTCAAGTATAAAATCAATAAAGCTGAGGTTCCTGCCCCAGGCTGAACCTGAAACAGCTGAGAATCAGACTGCGCGATGAGTGGCTCCTCAGCACCTGACCAAGCCAGGCGTTAACGCGGGACAATCACTGGCCTCTTAAAGCTCATAGCATGACTGAGAAAGTGGACACAAGGCAAGTGTCCATCAACAGACAAATGGAGAAACACAGTGTGGTCTTTTCCCACAATAGAATATGACACAGCTGTAGAAGGAATGAGGCTCTGACACCCCTACAGTGCAGATGGCCCTTGAAACATCATGCTCAGTGAGAGAAGCCAGACACGGAGGTCACGGATTGTACGACTGCATTTATATGGAATGTCCACATGACTGTAAAATCCACAGAGGCAGGAAGCAGATTAGGTGTTGCCAGAGACTGAGGAGAGGGCATGGGGAGTGACTACTAATGGCTGTGGTTTTGGGGTGACGAAAATTATCTAAAATTAGACAGTGGTGATGGTTGCACGACCTTGTGGGTTTACTAAGACCACGCAGTTGTATGTTTAAAAGGGTAAATTTGATGGTATAAAACTGTATCTCAATAAAGCTGTTATTAAAAATTCACGACCGGGCGCGGTGGCTCACGCCTGCAAACCCAGCACTTTGGGAGGCTGAGGCGGGCGGATCACGAGGTCAGGAGATCGAGACCATCCTGGCTAACATGGTGAAACCCCGTCTCTACCAAAAATACAAAAAAATTAGCCAGGTGTGGTGGCGGGAGGCTGTGGTCCCAGCTACTCAGGAGGCTGAGGCAGGAGAATGGCCTGAACCCAGGAGGCGGAGCTTGCAGTGAGCCGAGATCGCACCACTGCAGTCCAGCCTGGGCAACAGTGCGAGACTCCCTCTCAAAAAAAAATGTATGACCGGTCATGGTGGCTCAGGCCTGTGGGTGGATCACCTGAGGTCAGGAGTTCGAGACCAGCCTGGCCAACATGGCAAAACACTGTCTCTACTAAAATACAAAAATTAGCTGGGTGTGGTGGTGGGCACCTGTAATCCCAGCTACTTGGGAGGCTGAGGCGGGAGAATCACTTGAACCTGGCAGGCAGAGGTTGCAGTGAGCCGAGATCACACCATCACACTCCAGCCTGGGCAACAGAGCAAAACTCCATCTCAAAAAGAAATTAATTTACTAAAAATAAATAAATAAAAATTTACCAGCAAGAGTATGAATAGAGAGGAGCCAAGGTGGGGATTCGGATCTGGTGAGCTGAGAGGAAGGAGACGCAGTGCTGGTGGCACCGGGCATAGTCAAGCCCATATCCATGGGTCTGGCCTCAGGGACAATGTGAGCCGGAGTCCTGGGTGGTGCCACAGGGCAGAGAGATGTTATAAAGGCTTCCTAAGGGTCGTGGTATCTAAACAGACTCGAGAACAGTCACTGTCAACCCTAAACACAACTTAAAATCACCGAGTTCTTAAAACCAAAAAGCCTAGCCCTACCTCAGACCAATTGAGTCAGAATCTCTGGCGGTGGGCTGGACAGACTGATTCCATTGTGTAGCCAGAGTGTAGGTTTGAATGCTGCCGGGGGCTTGAAGCTGGAAGGGAGAGGGGCCTGCCAGGCAGAGGGCAGCATGTGAGTGCCAGGCAAACACGGGCATTGCCAGCATAGACTGGCAAGGGGTGAAACAAGCTGGAAACAGAAACTGTCACCGGGGTTCACACCAGGAAGTTGGGGTTTATTCAATGGGTGGTGGAATCTCTCTGAAGTTTTTTTTTTTTTTTTTTTTTTTTGAGACGGAGTGTTGCTCTGTTGCCCAGGCTGGAGTGCAGTGCCGCGATCTCCGCTCACTGCAAGCTTCGCCTCCCGGGTTCTCGCCATTCTCCTACCTCAGCCTCCCGAGTAGCTGGGACTACAGGCACCCGCCGCCACGCCCAGCTAATTTTTTTTGTTGTTGTATTTTTAGCAGAAACGGGGTTTCACCATGTTAGCCAGGATGGACTCAATCTCCTGACCTCGTGATCCACCCGCCTCGGCCTCCCAAAGTGCTGGGATTACAGGCGTGAGCCACTGCGCCTGGCCCTCTCCGAAGTATTTTAAGAACGAGTGTGACGTGTCTCTGAGAAATCCCTGGGGGCAATGGAAGGACACATTGGCCCAGGTAGGTGCTGGCGGGAGGGAACCAGCCAGGCGGCCACGGGTGACAGGCATGACTCCCAGCCAGGAAAGTCCCTCCTCGTATGCCGCACTGAGGAGTGAGTTCTGGCTGCTGCCTCCACCTCACAGCAGGCAGGGGTCTTCACAGCCACTGCATGCCCAAGACTACCCAGGCCAACGGACTAGAATGTCAATCTTTAAAATGCCTGAAGGGGGCCAGGCGTAGTGGCTCACACCTGTAATCCCAGCACTTTGGGAGGCCAAGGCCAGTGGATCACTTGAGGCCAGGAGTTCAAGACCAGCCTGGCCAAGATGGTGAAACCCCATCTCTACTAAAAATACAAAAAATGAGCCGAGTGCGGTGGCATGTGCCTGTAATCCCAACTACTTGGGAGGCTGAGGCAGGAGAATCGCTTGAACCTGGGAGGCAGGGGTTGCAGTGAGCTGAGATCGCACCATTGCACTCCAGCCTGGGCAACAAGAGCAAAACTCTGTCTCAATTAAAAAAAAAAAAAAAAAATGGCTGGGTGCGGTGGCTCATGCCTGTAATCCCAGCACTTTGGGAGGCCAAGGCGGGCAGATCACAAGGTCAGGAGATCAAGACCATCCTGGTCAACATGGTGAAACCCCGTCTCTACTAAAATACAAAAAAAAAGTAGGCATGGTGGTGCACGCCTGTAGTCCCAGCTACTTGGGAGGCTGAGGCAGGGGAATCGTTTGAACCTGGGAGACAGAGGTTGCAGTGAGATCGTGCCACTGCACTCCAGCCTGGCGACAGAGTGAGACTCCATCTCAAAAAAAAAGAAAAAAAAAAAGATTGATAGTACACACTAAGCAATGAAAAGAATTAATTAAGATAAATCCATACCTATGTAAGTTACAATGGAATTGTAGAACATTAAGCTATTTTTAAAAGCCTAAAACCTTTCAGACAGAAAAGACAGATTGCTTAAAGAGATGTGAATGATTTAATAATTATTGGATGTGAAGATTGTTACAAACAATAATCATCAACAGTAAATACCAGAAGGCAAGTGCTGGAGAAAAGTAACTGCCAACTCAGAATTTTAAAACCAGCCAACTAATTATTCAAGGAAAAGGGCAAATAAAGACATTTTCAATCCTTAAAAGACCAAGGGAATCAGTACCCAGGGACTCTCCATAAAGAATTATTAAAGAAGAAAAGTCGACTCAAGGAAAGGTATGCAATCCAGGAAATAAAAACAAGCACAGAAATTGCCAATCTGCACCCTTAGATATTATTAACAATCACTATAAAGTGATAATGACTTTTTTGCATTGAAAAAGATTGGAACTGGCTGGGCGCGGTGGCTCACGCCTGTAATCCCAGCACTTTGGGAGGCCAAGGTGGGTGGATCACGAGGTCAGGAGATCGAGACCATCCTGGCTAACATGGTGAAACCCCGTCTCTACTAAAAATACAAAAAATTAGCCAGATGTGGTGACAGATGCCTGTAATCCCAGCTACTCAGGAGGCTGAGACAGGAGGATGGCATAAACCCGGGAGGCGGAGTTTGCAGTGAGCTGAGATCGCGCCACTGCACTCCAGCCTGGGTGACAGAGCGAGACTCCATCTCAATAAAAAGGAAAAATATTGGAACTAAAACTCTGGAAGAACACACACTGAGTTGTAGTATCTACGGTCCTTTGTGTTTAGAAAGACAGATACCGAAAGAGTTTAACCAATCAAATAATATAACCTACAGCTTCCAAACAGCAAAGGAAAAAATATATAAAACTCTATCAATCCGAAGGTAGGAAAGAAGAGCAAGGAAGCAAAAGAAAAGGTAAAAATAAAACATCAAGTAAGATCATAGAAATAAGTGTAAATATGCCACTAATCATAACTAATGTAGAAAGATTAAATTCTTAATTTTAAAAAGAGATTAAATCAGATAACATAACAAATTCAAGCTATGTGTATCTTATTCAAGATATAATTAAAACAGGCCAGGTACAGTGGCTCATGCCTGTAATCCCGGCACTTTGGGAGGCCAAGGCGGGCGGATCACGAGGTCAGGAGATCGAGACCATCCTGGCTAACAGGGTGAAACCCCGTCTCTACTAAAAACACACACAAAAAAAATAAATAAATAAATAAAATAAAATATATAATTAAAACAAAGCTACACTGAAAGGTTTAAAATAAAGGTGTGAAAAATACCATTTAAGTACTAATTAATGGAAAGCTGGTATGGCAATATTAATATTAGACAATATAGAATCCTAGGCAAAAATATTTATAGAAAATAATGAAGGGATAATAGGTAATAAATGAAAAAATCCATCAGGAAGATATATTAATCATGAATCCGTATGCCCTTTACAACCAAACCTTAAAAATATGAAATAAAAAATGAAAAACTTACAAGGAGAAATAGATGAATTCTCAATCATCACAGCACCTTTTAACATATTGCAATCAGAAACTGAACTATGAAGCTACAAAAGATAAGTAACGCTAAGGAAAAGATGAGTAACACAATTAGCTCGATTTAAAAAAAATTATAGGCCGAGTGACGTGGCTCATGCCTGTAGTCCCAGGACTTTGGGAGGCCGAGGTGGGTGGATCATTTGAGGTCAAGAGTTTGGAACCAGCCAGGCCAACATGGTAAAACCCTGTCTCTATGAAAAATACAAAAAAATTAGCTGGGCATGGTGGTGCGTGCCTGTAATCCTAGCTACTCAGGAGGGTGAGGCAGGAGCATTGCTTGAACCCAGGTGGAGGAGCTTGCAGTGAGCTGAGATCGCGCCATTGCACTCCAGCCTGGGTGACAGAGGGAGACTCCGTCTCAAAAAAAAAAAAAAAAGAAAAAGAAAAAGAAACTTCCTCTTATCCAGAGATGGTGGCGCATACCTGTAGTCCCAGCTACTCAGGAGGCTGAGGCAGGAGAATCACTTGAACCTGTGAGGCAGAGGTTGCAGTGAGCTGAGATTGTGCCACTGCACTCCAGCCCGGGTGACAGAGCAAGACTCTATCTCAAAAAATAATTTTTTTTTTTAAACATTAGGCATGGCAGTGTATACCTGTAGTCCCAGCTACTCGAGAGGCTTAGTTGGGAGGATCCCTTGAGCCCAGGAAGTTAAGACTGCATGAAACTATGTTTGTGCAATGTATTACTTCAGCCTGAGTAACAGAGCAAGACCTTGTCTCAAAAAAAAAAAAAAATCCATAGGAAATAAATGACAAAACTCTGATGACTGAAATCAAAGAAGAACTAACTAAATGGAGAGACAGGATTGATGCTACCATCTTCAAGTATTACTATAAAGCTATAGTAGTAGCAGTGTAGTACTGGTAAATGAAAAGATAAATTAATGCAACAGAACAAAGCCCAGAAATAGACCCAAATAAATACAACCGACTGAACTTTGACAAAGGAGCACAGGCAATACAGTACAATGCATGAACGATAGTCTTTACAACAAATGGTGCTGGAACAACTAGACGTCCACATGCAAAAAGTGAATCTAGACACAGATCTTATACCCCTCAAAAAATTAACTCAAAATGGATCATAGACCTAAATGTAAAATGCAAAACGATAAAAATCCTAGAAGATAACACAGGAGAAAACCTAGATGACCTTGTGTATGGCGATGACCCAACACAGGCATAATCCATAAAAGAAATTGTTTATAAGTTGGACTTCATTAAAATTTAAAACTTCTGCTCTGTGAAGGACAATATCTAGAGAAAGAGAAGACAAGGCACAGAGTAGGAGAAGATATTTGTAACAGACACATCTGATATAGGACTGTTATCCAAAATATACAAAAAAACTCTGAAAACTTAACAATAAGAACACAAACAATCCAAATAAAAAATGAGCTAAAGATCTTAACAGGCCCCACACCAAAGAAGATATACAGATGGCAAACAAACATATGAAAAGATGCTCCACATTATATGTTCAGGAAAACACAAATAAAAACAACGATGTTATACCACTGCACAGCAACTAGAATGGCCAGTCTGGAACATTGACAACACCAAATGCTGGCAAGGAAACGAGCAACAGGAACTCTCCTTAGCTGCTGGTGGAAATGCAAAATGGTGCGGCCACTGTAGAGAACAGTTTCCTCCTCCTCCTCCTCCTCCTCCTCCTCCTCCTCCTCCTCCTCCTCCTTCTCCTCCTTCTCCTCCTCCTTCTCCTCCTCCTTCTCTTCTTCTTCCTTCTTCTTCTCCTCCTCCTTCTCCTCCTTCTCCTCCTCCTTCTCCTCTTCCTCCTCCTCCTTCTCCTCTTCTTCCTTCTTCTTCTCCTCCTCCTTCTCCTCCTTCTCCTCCTCCTTCTCCTCTTCATCCTCCTCCTTCTCCTCCTCCTTCTCCTTCTCCTCCTTCTTCTTCCTTCTCCTCCTCCTCCTCCTCCTTCTCCTTCTCCTCCTTCTTCTTCCTTCTTCTCCTCCTCCTCCTTCTCCTTCTCCTTCTCCTTCTCCTCCTCCTTCTTCCTTCTCCTCCTCCTCCTCCTCCTTCTCCTTCTCCTCCTTCTTCTTCCTTCTTCTCCTCCTCCTCCTTCTCCTTCTCCTCCTCCTCCTTCTCCTCCTTCTTCTTCCTTCT